>NW_027040274.1:167906-190406 GCF_034236695.1 Oncorhynchus nerka
TAATGATACAATACCTGCAGAAGAGGCCCAGAGTAGACTGTCATGACAAGCCAATACCTGGGTGAATAGGGCCCAGAGTAGCACTGTCTTGTCTCACAATCTCAGGCTACACATGACAGACAACCTCCCACTGTCTCAGTAGAGTAGTAAAACCAGCTTCTAATCACAAGAGAGAGGGGGATGGTGTGTCTACAGCAGAGGACGCTGTGTCTTCAACAGAGAGTGACGCTGCAGTGCCCAACAGAGAGGACATTGTGTCTCAACAGAGAGGACATTGTATCTCTCAACAGAGAGATGCCATGGTGTCTCAACAGAGAGGACATATTGTGTCTCAACAGAGAGGACGTTGTGTAATCAATACAGAGAGACGTTGTGTCTAACAACAGAGTAAAGACGCTAGAATTAACAGAGAGGACGATGGTGTCTCTAACAGAGAGTGACGTCGTGTTCCCAACAGAGGACATTGTATTCCCAACAGAGAGGACGTTGTAAGTCTCAACAGACAGAGGACGCTGTGTCTCTGTGAACAGAGAGGACATTGTGTCTCAACAGAGAGGACATTGTATCTCAACAGAGTAGGACGCGCTGTGTTCCCAACAGAGAGGACATTGTATCTCAACAGAGAGGACGCTGTGTTCCCAACAGAGTAGGACGTGCTAGTGTCTCAAGTCATCAGAGAGGACGCAAAGCCTCAACAGAGAGGACGCAGTGTCCCAACAGAGAGGACGTTGTGTCTCAACAGAGAGTGACGTTGAGTCCTCAACAGAGAGTGACGCTAAAGTGTCCCAACAGAGAGGACGTTAAGTGAATTAACAGAGCAGGTAGACGCTGTAAGTCTCAACAGAGAGGACGCAGTGTGTTCCCAACAGAGTGACGTTGTAGTTCTCAACATGAGAGTGACGCTGAGTCTCAACAGAGAGGACGCCGTGTCCCAACAGAGAGGACGTTGTGTCTCCAACAGAGAGGACATTGTGTCTCAACAGAGAGGACAGTGCTTCAACAGAGAGGACGGTGCTTTCTCAACAGAGAGGACATTGTGTCTCAACAGAGAGGACAGTGCTTCTCAACAGAGAGGACAGTGCAAAGTTTCAAACAGAGAGGGACGGTAGCTTCTAACAGAGAGGACGGTAAGCCTTTTTCAACAGAGAGTGACAGTGCTTCTCAACAGAGAGAGTGACGGATGCTTCTCAACAGAGAGAGTGACAGTGCTTCTCAACAGAGAGGACGGTGCTTTCAACAGAGAGAGGACGGTGCTTCTCAACAGAGAGGACAGTGCTCTCAACAGAGAGTGTGACGGTGCTTCTCAACAGAGAGCGACGGTGCTTCTCAAGAGAGAGGACAAAGCTGCTCGGCAGAGATGTGACCTTGCGTTCCCAACAGAGAGTGACGTTGTGGTCTCAACAGAGGAGGACGGTAAAGCTTCTCAACAGAGAGACAAGTGCTTCTCAACAGAGAGGACAGTAAGCTTCTCAACAGAGAGGACAGTGCTTTCAACAGAGAGTGACGCTGAGTCTCAACAGAGAGGACGGTGCTTCAACAGAGTGACAGTGCTGCTCAACAGAGAGGACAGTGCTTCCTCAAACAGAGAGGACATAGGGAAGCTGCTCCTGCTCCAGCCTGTCTTCCTGTATTAAAGCCTCAGCAGCAGCATTACCTGGCGGGGTAGCATCTGGGGCTAGGCCCCCGCGCCAGCTCCACTCAGCCCAGATGAGTGCACTAAGCAGGCTAATTATTTCAACACAAGCAACCTCCTGCTGATGTCCTCCGCCCTACCGGTCCACTTTCCTGCGTAGAATGGCACTGTCCGGGATCGCCGCAGCCTCCTCGCGCGGGCGCATGCAAGATGGCATCTATGGCAGGTGCCAGGAGTAGACTTGGGGAGCTGGATCCCGGGGACTGGCGCGCACCGGGCAGATTACCAGCAGAAGACCGTGCAGACGTACTCAGCAGAGACCGGGCAGGTACCAGCAGCGACCGGCAGAGACCGGTAGCAGAGTCCAGCAGAGACCAGGCCAGAATCCGGCAGAAAACTAGTCAGAGACCGGGGCAGAAACTGGCAGAAACCAGTAGAGACTCGGCAGAGCATCTGTAAATCTGGTAGAGACTGGTGCAGAGACCGGTAGAGACTGGGCAGAGACTTGCAGAGACCGGTAGAGACTTCCGCAGAGACCGCAGTAGGAGACTGGCAGATACTGGCAGAGACCGGCAGAGACTGGCAGAGAGGATCTGGGGCAGTACACTAATGCGGCATAGACCGGGCAGAGCACTCTGTAGAGACCGGGGGAGAGACTTCCGCAGAGACCGGTGCAGAGCACTGGCAGATACTGGGCAAAGAGACTGCAGAGACTGCAGACACTGCAGAGACTCCGCAGAGACCAGCAGACTGGTAGAGACTTGCAGAGACCGGTAGAGACCGGGTAGGTACTGGCAGAGACTGGCAGAGACCGGCTAGAGACTGGCAGAGACTGGCAGACACTCGGCAGAGACTGGTAGATACTGGCAGAGACTGCAGTAGACCGGCAGAGACCGGCAGATACTAGCAGAGACTGGTAGAGACTGGCAGATACTAGCAGAGACTGGTGGAGACTCAGTAGAGACTGGTAGAGACTGGTAGAGACCGGTGCAGAGACTGCAAAGATCAGAGGACTGGTGCAGAGACTGGTGAGCACTAGCAGAGACTGGGTAGAGACCGGCAGAGACTGTAGAGGCACTGGGAGAGCGGTAGAGACTGTAGATACTAGCAGAGACTGGTGGAGACCAGAGACCTCTGTAGGAGACTGGTCGAGACTGGTAGAGACTGGCAGAGACTTGTGAGACTGGCAGAGACTGAGCAGAGGTCTCTGTGCTGTACGTGAAGACAGTATATGTAATGATGATCCTAAGAGGACTATTATAAAGGAAGCGGAAGAGGTTTGGCAACTTACTGAAAGGTTAGTCAATCTGTCTCTTGCCAAAGACGCTGTTTTCACCCAGATGTGTCCCGGCCATGATATTTGTGAGTTGATGATCATGATGATATTCCCTGTGATATTCCACCAAGAGATGCCTCAGCACAAAGTGCTCAGCATAGCCCATCTACTTACCACACGCCCATTTACCACAGCCGGTCTACTTACCACAGCCGGTCTACTCACCACAGCCGGTCTACTCCACCAGCCGGTCTACTTACTACAGCCGGCCTACTAACACTGGCCACAGCCGGGCATGTTGCTTTATCTTTACTGTACCTGCAGAATGAGTTCTATCCAGCCCAACTACTCACCACAGCCAGTCTACTTCTTACTCACAGCCAGCAGGTTGCTTTACTTTACTGTACCGCAGAATGAGTTCTATCCAGCCCAACCACTCACCACAGCCAGGCTCATTTCTTACCACAGCCAGCAGGTTGCTTTTTCCTACTGTACCTGCAGAATGAGTTCTATCCAGCCCAACTACTCACCACAGCCGGTCTACTCTACCACAGCCAGTCTACTTACCACAGCCAGTCTACTCACCACAGCCGGTCTACTCACCACAGCCGGCCCACATCACCACAGCCAGTCTACTTACCACAGCCAGGCTCCTTACCATTCATAAGGCTCCAGCCAGCAGAAGTTGCTTTATCTTACTGTACCTGCAGAATGAGTTATATCCAGCCCAACCACTCACCACAGCCAGTCTACTTACCACAGCCAGCTCTACTTACTACATGGCCAGTCTACTACTGTACTCAGCCAATGCTCTCACTCACTCACAGCCAGTCTACTTACCACATAGCCAATGCAATGCTTTATCTACTGTACCTGCCGAGAATGAGTCCCTCATCCAGCCCAACTATCGTCACCACAGCCAGTCTACTTACCACAGCCAGTCACTTACCACAGCCAGTCCACTTCTGGCCAGCCGGTCTGATTTACCACAGCCAGCAGGTTGCTTTATCTTTACTGTACCTGCAGAATGAAAGCTCCTATCCAGCCCAACTACTCACCACAGCCAGTCTACTTACCACAGCCAGTTTACTTACCACAGCCAGTCTCACTTACCACAGCCAGTCTACTCACCACAGCCAGCAGGTTGCTTTATCTCTCACTGTACCTGGCAGAATGAGTTCTATCCAGCCCAACTACTTACCACAGCCAGTCTACTTACCCACAGCCGGTCCACTTTACTACAGCTGGTCTCACATCACCAGCAGCCAGCTCACATTACCACAGGCCAGTCTACTTACACAGCCAGTCTACTTACTGCACAGCCAGCTCTGGACTCACCACAGCACGGTCTATTTACCACAGCTGCGGTCACTACCACACGCACAACAGCCAGTCTGATTTACCACAGCCGGTCTATTTACCACAGCCGGTCTATTTACCACAGCCGGTCTACTTACCACAGCCAGCTCTATCTTACCACAGCCAGTCTACTTACCATACTAGCCCACTTACCACAGCCAGGTTGCTTTATCTTTACTGTACCAGCAGAATGAGTTCTATCCAGCCCAACTCCAAACTCAGCCGGCCTACTTACCCAGCCAGTCTACTTACCACGCAGCCAGCCCACTTACACAGCCAGCAGGCTGCTTTATCTTTACGTGTACCTGCAGAACAGAGTTCTATCCAGCCCAATTCAATTCCACCAGCAGCCAGCTCCACTTAATGCACATATGTCGGCCCACTTACTTGTACAGCCAGTCTCACTTACCACAGCCAGCTCCACTTGGGCCACAGCCAAGCAGGTTGCTTCTATCTTTTACCGTACCTGCAGAACGGAGTCCCATCCAGCCCAACTACCAACCACAGCCGGTCTGAACTTACTTCACAGAGCCAGTCTACCTACTACCAAGCCAGCTTCTCAATCATCTGCATCACACAGCCAAAGGTAATGCTTGATCTTGTAGCCGTACGGGACGACTAGTTCTATCCAGCCCAACCACTCACCACAGCTCAGCCCACTTACTGCCACAGCCAGTTCATGCCACACAAGCCAGCCGGCTTCATCAACACAGCCTTGTATCTACTTACTACAGCCGGCTCCAGCCACTACACAGCTGCTCCATTTACCAACAGCCAGCATGTTGCTTTTATCTCTTACTGTACCTGTGCAGAATGAGTTCTTCATATCCAGCCCAAGAATAATCTATCTATATATCTTTAACCGTAACAATGATCCGCCAAAAACCTTCATTCGTTATCTAGAAAAGCAGATGCATCTCAATGACCAGCCCCCTCTCTTTCTTTCGGAGATAGCACGGGTCCCGAACGCCTGTCGTGCTGGCGCACTACCACGGGTAATGGCTCTGTCGCAGTGACATGGTGTAGGGAACAGGTGGTGCTGCTGCATCACAGGCAGTCTAGTGCTAGCACCAGCAGGCCAAACACCTTGATAAGGGCCTGGAGTTGCAGGCCTGTCGCTGCAGACGTTACACGTGCAGTCTGAGCAGCATGTAGCAAAGTTGTTCTCGGGGACGGGGAGGAAACCATCTCTCCTCAGCAGGGCTGTCTCCTTCCTCTTCTCCTCCTCTCTTCCTTCTTCTCTTCTCTCTTCTCTTCTCTCTCTCTCTCTCTTCTCTCTTCTCCGTGTTTGTAAAGCTCGCGCAGTATCTCCTCCTTGGGTAAAGCAGCTTTATCTAGGTTTACCAGCGAACAGATACGGGTAGACGGTGCTGCGACAGTGTGTATATAATAATAACAGTGTATAGACCTTATGGGTAGAGAGGTATATAGTTTATAGGCATATATATAATAAGAAGATAGTATAGAACAGATAGCGTGTATGTATATATGTCAGCATGCAGCATACAACGGCAGAGCAGCATATTGCGTACACATGTATATATAGACACGCTAGGTGATAGATATAATGCACATATATGCGTCACGAGATGTTGTCGTTGTCGTTGCTTGGCATATACAGTCACACATAGTATAATGGCGTATGCTATATATAGCGTCAAGTAGAGCGAAGAGAGAGAAAGACAGTGTTAGTTAGTTATGATGCACATATGTATTGCATATATATATATATATATAGATATATTGTTTTGCGGAACATGGCATATATCGCATGTTGTGACAGAGCGTATATATATGGCAGACATAGATAGGATATGGCGCGTTGTTGCAGACGCATATATGTAGAGAGAGAGGGAGTAGAGAGGAGTGGAGAGAGAGAGAGAGAGAGAGAGAGGGAGGGAGGAGGGGAGAGAGAGAGAGAGAGAGAGGAGAGAGAGAGGTGGGAGAGTGGGAGAGAGAGAGAGAGAGAGAGAGAGAGAGTAGAGAGAGAGAGAGAGAGAGATGTTGTTGTTGTTGGACGTGATGTTGTTTTTGTAGAGAGACAGAGAGAGAGAGATGGAGGAGAGGGAGAGCTAGAGAGGTAGAGAGAGAGTGAGAGAGATGAGAGAGAGAGAGAGTAGAGAAAGAGAGAGTATGAAGAGTGTATGGTGAGAAGGGAGAGAGCATGAGAGAGCAGAGAGAGTATGATGTTAATGAGAAGAACAAGTATGGCGTATGCTTTAGAGATGAGCAGAGAGAGTTACGAGGTAAGAGATGAGGAGATGCTGGGTTGGGCAGTAGAGTAAGTAGAGGTTATATAAGTCAGAGATGTGATAGATAGAGAGAGTGAGATGCTGGGCATAGTATTTGGTAGTAGAGAGGACAGAGGGTGGGAGAGGAGAGAGAGGTGGCTTTGGATCTGGGAGACAAGACCACAGACAGCGGCAGAACAGATCCAGTGAATACCAACAGCTTTTGGATGTCTAACCAGTACTTCTAGACTCAATCTCTCAGAGCACTTTGAGTAGCGCGAGAAAGTCACACAACCTCTCAGCAAACCCCAAACGAATATCTTCTTCTCTTTGCCTCCTCTCGTCTGTCTTCTTATATTCTTCTCTCTGTATCTCGCCTCAACCTTACTTATAATATCAACTCCAAAACACTTCAGTGTTTCAACCTCTTTAGTTGGAAAACACAGATGAAACTAGAGACTAAAGGAGGACTAGAACAGGATCCACTAGAGACAGATGAGAGAGAACAGATCCAAGAGAATAAAGGAGGACTAGAACAGGATCCACTCGAGAGACTAAAGGAGACCAGAAGACAGGATCCACTAGAGACTAAAGGAGGACCTTAGAACATGGGATCCACTAGAGACCTAAAGGAGTGACCAGAGAGACAGGATCCAATTAGAGACTAAAGGAGGACTAGGAAACAGGATCCACTAGAGACTAAAGGAGGACTAGAACAGGATCCACTAGAGACCAAAGAGTGACTCAGAAGACAGGATCCACTAGAGCTAAAGGAGGACTAGGAAGAGGATCCACTAGAGACCAAAGAGGACCAGGAACAGGACCCACTCAGAGACTCAAAGGAGGAGCAGGAACAGATCCACTAGGAGACTGGAAAGGAGCATAGAACAGGATCCACTAGAGACTCAAATGAGACCAGAAGACAGGATCCACTAGAGACTAAAGGAGGACACAGAACAGGATCCACTAGACTAGAGGACTGAACAGGAATGACCAGAAACAGGATCCACTAGAGACTAAAGGAGACTACAGAAGACGGGATCCACGCTAGAGACTAAAGGACGATGAAGACAGGATCCACTAGAGACCAAAGGAGGACTAGAACAGGATCCACTAGAGACTAGAGGAGACTAGAAGACAGGATCCACTAGAGACTCAAAGGAGGACTAGAACAGGATCCACTAGAGACTAGAGGAGGACTAGAACAGGATCCACTAGAGACTAGGAGGAGGACTCAGAACAGGATCCACTAGAGACTAAAAGAGGACTAGAACAGGATCCACTAGAGACTAGAGGAGGACTAGAACAGGATCCACTAGAGACTAAAAGAGGACTAGAACAGGATCCACTAGAGACTCAAAGGAGGACTAGAACTGGGATCCACTAGAGACTAAAGGAGGACTAGAACAGGATAAACTAGAGACTCAAAGGATGACTAGAACAGGATCCACTAGAGAACAAAGGAGGACTAGAAGACAGGATCCACTAGAGACTAAAGGAGGACTAGAAGACAGGATCCACTAGAGGCCAACGGAGGACTAGAGCAGAGGATCCACTAGAGACTAAAGGAGGACTAGAACAGGATCCACTAGAGACTAAAGGAGGACTAGAAGACAGGATCCACTAGAGGCCAAAGGAGGACTAGAACAGGATCCACTAGAGACTAAAGGAGGACTAGAACAGGATCCACTAGAGACTAAAGGAGGACTAGAACAGGATGCACTAGAGGCCAAAGGAGGACTAGAACAGGATCCACTAGAGACTCAAAGGAGGACTAGAAGACAGGATAAACTAGGAGACTAAAGGAGGACCAGAAGAGGATCCACTAGAGACTAAAGGAGGACTAGAACAGGATCCACTAGAGACTAAAGGAGGACTAGAAGAGGATCCACTAGAGACTAAAGGAGGACTAGAACAGGATCCACTAGAGACTAAAGGAGGACTAGAACAGGATCCACTAGAGACTAAAGGAGGACTAGAAGACAGGATCCACTAGAGACTAAAGGAGGACTAGAACAGGATCCACTAGAGACTAGAGGAGGACTAGAAACAGGATCCACTAGAGACTAAAAGAGGACTAGAACAGGATCCACTAGAGACTAGAGGAGGACTAGAACAGATCCACTAGAGACTAAAAGAGGACTCAGAACAGGATCCACTAGAGCCTCAAAGGAGGACTAGAAGACAGGATCCACTAGAGACTAAAGGATGACTAGAACAGTATCCAATAGAGGCTAAAGGAGGACTAGAACAGGATAAACTAGAGACTAAAGGATGACTAGAACAGGATCCACTAGAGAATAAAGGAGGACTAGAAGACAGGATCCACTAGAGACTAAAGGAGGACTAGAAGACAGGATCCACTAGAGGCTAAAGGAGGACTAGAAGAGGATCCACTAGGAGACTAAAGGAGGACTAGAACAGGATCCACTAGAGACTAAAGGAGGACTAGAAGACAGGATCCACTAGAGGCCAAAGGAGGACTAGAACAGGATCCACTAGAGACTAAAGGAGGACTAGAACAGGATCCACTAGAGACTAAAGGAGGAGTAGAACAGGATCCACTAGAGACTAAAGGAGGACCAGAACAGGATCCACTAGAGACTAAAGGAGGATTCAGAAGACAGGATCCACTAGAGACTAAAGGAGTGACTGTAATGATCCACTAGAGACCAAAGGAGGACTAGAACAGGATCCACTAGGAGACTAAAGGGAGGACTAGAAGACGGGATCCACTAGAGACTAAAGGAGGACTAGAAGACAGGATCCACTAGAGACTAAAGGAGACTAGAACAGGATCCACTAGGAGACTAGAGGAGGACTAGAAGACAGGATCCACTAGAGACTAAAGGAGGACTAGAACAGGATCCACTAGAGACTAGAGGAGGACTAGAACAGGATCCACTAGAGACTAGAGAGTGACTAGAACAGATCCACTAGAGACTAAAAGAGGACTAGAACAGGATCCACTAGAGACTAGGGGAGGACTAGAACAGGATCCACTAGAGACTAAAAGAGGACTAGAACAGATCCACTAGAGACTAAAGGAGGACTAGAACAGGATCCACTAGAGACTAAAGGAGGACTAGAAGACAGGATCCACTAGAGACTAAAGGATGACTAGAACAGTATCCAATAGAGGCTAAAGGAGGACTAGAACAGGATAAACTAGAGACTAAAGGATGACTAGAACAGGATCCACTAGAGAATAAAGGAGGACTAGAAGACAGGATCCACTAGAGACTAAAGGAGGACTAGAAGACAGGATCCACTAGAGGCTAACGGAGGACTAGAAGAGGATCCACTAGAGACTAAAGGAGGACTAGAACAGGATCCACTAGAGACTAAAGGAGGACTAGAAGACAGGATCCACTAGAGGCTAAAGGAGGACTAGAACAGGATCCACTAGAGACTAAAGGAGGACTAGAACAGGATCCACTAGAGACTAAAGGAGGACTAGAACAGGATGCACTAGAGGCTAAAGGAGGACTAGAACAGGATCCACTAGAGACTAAAGGAGGACTAGAACAGGATCCACTAGAGACTAAAGGAGGACTAGAACAGGATCCACTAGAGACTAAAGGAGGACTAGAAGAGGATCCACTAGAGACTAAAGGAGGACTAGAACAGGATCCACTAGAGACTAAAGGAGGACTAGAACAGGATCCACTAGAGACTAAAGGAGGACTAGAAGACAGGATCCACTAGAGACTAAAGGAGGACTAGAACAGGATCCACTAGAGACTAGAGGAGGACTAGAACAGGATCCACTAGAGACTAAAGGAGGACTAGAACAGGATCCACTAGAGACTAAAGGAGGACTAGAAGACAGGATCCACTAGAGACTAAAGGATGACTAGAACAGTATCCAATAGAGGCTAAAGGAGGACTAGAACAGGATAAACTAGAGACTAAAGGATGACTAGAACAGGATCCACTAGAGAATAAAGGAGGACTAGAACAGGATCCACTAGAGACTAAAGGAGGACTAGAACAGGATCCACTAGAGACTAAAGGAGGACTAGAAGAGGATCCACTAGAGACTAAAGGAGGACTAGAACAGGATCCACTAGAGACTAAAGGAGGACTAGAACAGGATCCACTAGAGACTAAAAGAGGAACAGGATCCACTAGAGACTAGAGGAGACTAGAACAGGATCCACTAGAGACTAAAAGAGGACTAGGCTAGAGACTAAAGGAGGACTAGAACAGGATCCACTAGAGACTAAAGGAGGACTAGAAGACAGGATCCACTAGAGACTAAAGGATGACTAGAACAGGATAAACTAGAGGATAAACTAAAGGATGACTAGAACAGGATCCACTAGAGAATAAAGGAGGACTAGAAGACAGGATCCACTAGAGACTAAAGGAGGACTAGAAGACAGGATCCACTAGAGGCTAACGGAGGACTAGAACAGGATCCACTAGAGACTAAAGGAGGACTAGAAGACAGGATCCACTAGAGGCTAAAGGAGGACTAGAACAGGATCCACTAGAGACTAAAGGAGGACTAGAACAGGATCCACTAGAGACTAAAGGAGGACTAGAACAGGATGCACTAGAGGCTAAAGGAGGACTAGAACAGGATCCACTAGAGACTAAAGGAGGACTAGAACAGGATCCACTAGAGACTAAAGGAGGACTAGAACAGGATCCACTAGAGACTAAAGGAGGACTAGAAGAGGATCCACTAGAGACTAAAGGAGGACTAGAACAGGATCCACTAGAGACTAAAGGAGGACTAGAACAGGATCCACTAGAGACTAAAGGAGGACTAGAAGACAGGATCCACTAGAGACTAAAGGAGGACTAGAACAGGATCCACTAGAGACTAGAGGAGGACTAGAACAGGATCCACTAGAGACTAAAAGAGGACTAGAACAGGATCCACTAGAGACTAGAGGAGGACTAGAACAGGATCCACTAGAGACTAAAAGAGGACTAGAACAGGATCCACTAGAGACTAAAGGAGGACTAGAACAGGATCCACTAGAGCCTAAAGGAGGACTAGAAGACAGGATCCACTAGAGACTAAAGGATGACTAGAACAGTATCCAATAGAGGCTAAAGGAGGACTAGAACAGGATAAACTGACTAGAGACTAGAGGATGACTAGAACAGGATCCACTAGAGAATAAAGGAGGACTAGAAGACAGGATCCACTAGAGACTAAAGGAGGACTAGAAGACAGGATCCACTAGAGGCTAAAGGAGGACTAGAAGAGGATCCACTAGAGACTAAAGGAGGACTAGAACAGGATCCACTAGAGACTAAAGGAGGACTAGAACAGGATCCACTAGAGACTAAAGGAGGACTAGAGGAGGACTAGAACAGGAGGACTAGAACAGGATCCACTAGAGACTAAAGGAGGACTAGAACAGGATCCACTAGAGACTAAAGGAGGACTAGAACAGGATGCACTAGAGACTAAAGGAGGACTAGAACAGGATCCACTAGAGACTAAAGGAGGACTAGAACAGGATCCACTAGAGACTAAAGGATGACTAGAACAGGATCCACTAGAGACTAAAGGAGGACTAGAACAGGATCCACTAGAGGCTAAAGGAGGACTAGAACAGGATCCACTAGAGACTAAAGGAGGACTAGAAGACAGGATAAACTAGAGACTAAAGGAGGACTAGAACAGGATCCACTAGAGACTAAAGGAGGACTAGAACAGGATCCACTAGAGACTAAAGGATGACTAGAACAGGATCCACTAGAGACTAAAGGAGGACTAGAACAGGATCCACTAGAGACTAAAGGAGGACTAGAAGACAGGATCCACTAGAGACTAAAGGAGGACTAGAAGAGGATCCACTAGAGACTAAAGGATGACTAGAACAGGATCCACTAGAGACTAAAGGAGGACTAGAACAGGATCCACTAGAGACTAAAGGAGGACTAGAACAGGATCCACTAGAGACTAAAGGAGGACTAGAAGAGGATCCACTAGAGACTAAAGGAGGACTAGAAGAGGATCCACTAGAGACTAAAGGAGGACTAGAACAGGATCCACTAGAGACTAAAGGAGGACTAGAAGAGGATCCACTAGAGACTAAAGGAGGACTAGAACAGGATCCACTAGAGACTAAAGGAGGACTAGAACAGGATGCACTAGAGACTAAAGGAGGACTAGAAGACACTAGAGACTAAAGGAGGACTAGAAGACAGGATCCACTAGAGACTAAAGGAGGACTAGAACAGGACCCACTAGAGACTAAAGGAGGACTAGAAGAGGATCCACTAGAGACTAAAGGAGGACTAGAACAGGATGCACTAGAGACTAAAGGAGGACTAGAACAGGATCCACTAGAGACTAAAGGAGGACTAGAAGACAGGATCCACTAGAGACTAAAGGAGGACTAGAAGACAGGATAAACTAGAGACTAAAGGAGGACTAGAAGACAGGATCCACTAGAGACTAAAGGAGGACTAGAACAGGATCCACTAGAGACTAAAGGATGACTAGAACCGGATCCACTAGAGACTAAAGGAGGACTAGAACAGGATAAACTAGAGACTAAAGGAGGACTAGAAGAGGATCCACTAGAGACTAAAGGAGGACTAGAACAGGATCCACTAGAGACTAAAGGAGGACTAGAACAGGATCCACTAGAGACTAGAGGAGGACTAGAACAGGATCCACTAGAGACTAGAGGAGGACTAGAACAGGATCCACTAGAGACTAAAGGATGACTAGAGACACTAGAGACTAAAGGAGGACTAGAACAGGATCCACTAGAGACTAAAGGATGACTAGAAGACAGGATCCACTAGAGACTAAAGGATGACTAGAACAGGATAAACTAGAGACTAAAGGAGGACTAGAACAGGATAAGCTAGAGACTAAAGGAGGACTAGAAGACAGGATAAACTAGAGACTAAAGGACAACTAGAACAGGATCCACTAGAGACTAAAGGACAACTAGAACAGGATCCACTAGAGACTAAAGGAGGACTAGAAGACAGGATAAACTAGAGACTAAAGGAGGACTAGAACAGGATCCACTAGAGGCTAAAGGACAACTAGAACAGGATCCACTAGAGACTAAACGAAACTAGAACAGGATCCACTAGAGACTAAAGGATGACTAGAAGACAGGATCCACTAGAGACTAAAGGATGACTAGAACAGGATAAACTAGAGACTAAAGGAGGACTAGAAGACTGGATCCACTAGAGACTAAAGGAGGACTAGAACAGGATCCACTAGAGACTAAAGGAGGACTAGAACAGGATCCACTAGAGACTAAAGGATGACTAGAACAGGATCCACTAGAGATTAAAGGAGGACCAGAAGACAGGATCCACTAGAGACAAACATTACTTAGAGACTATTGTCCCTCTAGACTGTCTCCCATGTGACTGACCGTACCTCCCAATAGACAGTATTGTCTCCTCTAGACTGTCTCCCAAGTGACTGACCGTACCTCCCAATAGACAGTATTGTCTCCTCTAGACTGTCTCCCATGTGACTGACCGTACCTCCCAATAGACAGTATTGTCTCCTCTAGACTGTCTCCCATGTGACTGACCGTACCTCCCAATAGACAGTATTGTCTCCTTTAGACTGTCTCCCATGTGACTGACCGTACCTCCCAATAGACAGTATTGTCTCCTCTAGACTGTCTCCCATGTGACTGACCGTATCTCCCAATAGGCAGTATTGTCTCCTCTAGACTGTCTCCTATGTGACTGACCATTCCTCCAAATAGACAGTATTGTCTCCTCTAGACTGTCTCCCACGTGACTGACCGTACCTCCCAATAGACAGTATTGTCTCCTCTAGACTGTCTCCCATGTGACTGACCGTACCTCCCAATAGACAGTATTGTCTCCTCTAGACTGTCTCCCATGTGACTGACCGTACCTCCCAATAGACAGTACTTTCTCCTCTAGACTGTCTCCCATGTGACTGACCGTACCTCCCAATAGACAGTATTGTCTCCTCTAGACTGTCTCCCATGTGACTGACCATTCCTCCCAATAGACAGAATTGTCTCCTCTAGACTGTCTCCCAAGTGACTGACCGTACCTCCCAATAGACAGTATTGTCTCCTCTAGACTGTCTCCCATGTGACTGACCGTACCTCCCAATAGACAGTATTGTCTCCTCTAGACTGTCTCCCATGTGACTGACCGTACCTCCCAATAGACAGTATTGTCCCCTCTAGACTGTCTCCCATGTGACTGACCGTACCTCCCAATAGACAGTATTGTCTCCTCTAGACTGTCTCCCATGTGACTGACCGTACCTCCCAATAGACAGTATTGTCTCCTCTAGACTGTCTCCCAAGTGACTGACCGTACCTCCCAATAGACAGTATTGTCTCCTCTAGACTGTCTCCCATGTGACTGACCGTACCTCCCAATAGACAGTATTGTCTCCTCTAGACTGTCTCCCATGTGACTGACCGTACCTCCCAATAGACAGTATTGTCTCCTTTAGACTGTCTCCCATGTGACTGACCGTACCTCCCAATAGACAGTATTGTCTCCTCTAGACTGTCTCCCATGTGACTGACCGTATCTCCCAATAGGCAGTATTGTCTCCTCTAGACTGTCTCCTATGTGACTGACCATTCCTCCAAATAGACAGTATTGTCTCCTCTAGACTGTCTCCCACGTGACTGACCGTACCTCCCAATAGACAGTATTGTCTCCTCTAGACTGTCTCCCATGTGACTGACCGTACCTCCCAATAGACAGTATTGTCTCCTCTAGACTGTCTCCCATGTGACTGACCGTACCTCCCAATAGACAGTACTTTCTCCTCTAGACTGTCTCCCATGTGACTGACCGTACCTCCCAATAGACAGTATTGTCTCCTCTAGACTGTCTCCCATGTGACTGACCATTCCTCCCAATAGACAGAATTGTCTCCTCTAGACTGTCTCCCAAGTGACTGACCGTACCTCCCAATAGACAGTATTGTCTCCCAATAGTACCTCCCAGTATTGTCTCCTCTAGACTGTCTCCCATGTGACTGACCGTACCTCCCAATAGACAGTATTGTCTCCTCTAGACTGTCTCCCATGTGACTGACTGTCTCCCATGTGACCGTACCTCCCAATAGACAGTATTGTCCCCTCTAGACTGTCTCCCATGTGACTGACCGTACCTCCCAATAGACAGTATTGTCTCCTTTAGACTGTCTCCCATGTGACTGACCGTACCTCCCAATAGACAGTATTGTCTCCTCTAGACTGTCTCCCATGTGACTGACCGTACCTCCCAATAGGCAGTATTGTCTCCTCTAGACTGTCTCCTATGTGACTGACCATTCCTCCAAATAGACAGTATTGTCTCCTCTAGACTGTCTCCCACGTGACTGACCGTACCTCCCAATAGACAGTATTGTCTCCTCTAGACTGTCTCCCATGTGACTGACCGTACCTCCCAATAGACAGTATTGTCTCCTCTAGACTGTCTCCCATGTGACTGACCGTACCTCCCAATAGACAGTACTTTCTCCTCTAGACTGTCTCCCATGTGACTGACCGTACCTCCCAATAGACAGTATTGTCTCCTCTAGACTGTCTCCCACGTGACTCTACCTCCCTAGACAGTAGACTGTCTCCCATGTGACTGACCGTACCTCCCAATAGACAGTATTGTCTCCTCTAGACTGTCTCCCATGTGACTGACCGTACCTCCCAATAGACAGTATTGTCTCTCTAGACTGCCTCCTCTAGACTGTCTCTCTAGACTTTCCTCTAGACTGCCTCCTCTAAACTGTCTCCTTTAGACTGCCTCCTCTAGACTGTCTCCTCTAGACTGTCTCCTCTAGAATGCCTCCTCTAGACTTTCTCCTCTAGACCTCTCCTCTAGACTACCTCCTCTAGACTGTCTCCTTTAGACTGCCTCCTCTAGACTGCCTCCTCTAGACTGTCTCCTCTAGAATGCCTCCTCTAGACTGTCTCCTCTAGACCTCTCCTCTAGACTACCTCCTCTAGACTGTCTCCTTTTAGACTGCCTCCTCTAGACTGTCTCCTCTAGACTGTCTCCTCTAGACTTTGCCTCCTCTAGACTGTCTCCTCTAGACTGTCTCCTCTAGACTGCCTCCTCTAGACTACCTCTCCTCTCTAGACTGTCTCCTTTAGACTGCCTCCTCTAGACTGTCTCCTCTAGACTGCCTCCTCTAGACTTCTCTCCTCTAGACTGTCTCCTCTAGACTGTCTCCTTTCTGCCCTCTAGACTCCTCCTCTAGACTGTCTCCTCTCGACTGAGACTGCCTCCTCTAGACTGTCTCCTCTAGACTGGTCTCCTCTAGACTGCCTCCTCTAGACCTCTCCTCTAGACTGTCTCCTCTAGACTGCCTCCTCTAGACTGTCTCCTCTAGACTGTCTCCTCTAGACTGCCTCCTCTAGACTGTCTCCTCTAGACTGTCTCCTCTAGACTGCCTCCTCTAGACTACCTCCTCTAGACTGTCTCCTCTAGACTGCTCTCCTCTAGACTGCCTCCTCTAGACTGCCTCCTCTAGACTGCCTCTCCTCTAGACCTCTCCTCTAGACTGCCTCCTCTAGACTGTCTCCTCTAGACTGTCTCCTTTAGACTGTCTCCTCTAGACTCTAGACTGCCTCCTCTAGACTGTCTCCTCTAGACTGCCTCCTCTAGACTGCCTCCTCTAGACTGCCTCCTCTAGACTGTCTCCTCTAGACTGTCTCCTCTAGACTGTCTCCTCTAGACTGTCTCCTTTCTCCTCCTCTAGACTGTCTCCTCTAGACTGTCTCCTCTAGACTGTCTCCCTAGACTGTCTCCTCTAGACTGCCTCCTCTAGACTGTCTCCTCTAGACTGCCTCCTCCTCTAGACTGCCTCCTCTAGACTCTCTCCTCTAGACTGTCTCCTCTAGACTGTCTCCTCTAGACTGCCTCCTCTAGACTGTCTCCTAGAATGCCTCCTCTAGACTGTCTCCTCTAGACTGCCTCCTCTAGACTGCCTCCTCTAGACTGTCTCCTTTAGACTGTCTCCTCTAGACTGCCTCCTCTAGACTTTCCTCCTTCTCTAGACTGTCTCCTCTAGACTGCCTCCTCTAGACTGTCTCCTCTAGACTGCCTCCTCTAGACTGCCTCCTCTAGACCTCTCCTCTAGACTGACTCCTCTAGACTGTCTCCTCTAGACTTTCTCCTCTAGACTGCCTCCTCTAGACTGTCTCCTCTAGACTGTCTCCTCTAGACCTCTCCTCTAGACCTCCTCTAGACTGTCTCCTCTAGACTGACTCCTCTAGACTGTCTCCTCTAGACTTTCTCCTTTAGACTGTCTCCTCTAGACTGCCTCCTCTAGACTTTCTCCTTTAGACTGTCTCCTCTAGACTGCCTCCTCTAGACTGCCTCCTCTAGACTGTCTCCTCTAGACCTCTCCCTCTAGACTGTCTCTAGACTGTCTCCTCTAGACTGTCTCCTTTAGACTCTCCTCTAGACTGCCTCCTCTAGACCTCTCCTCTAGACTGTCTCCTCTAGACTGTCTCCTTTAGACTGTCTCCTTTAGACTGTCTCCTCTAGACTGTCTCCTCTAGACTGTCTCCTCTAGACTGTCTCCTCTAGACTGACTGTCTCTCTAGACTGAGACTGTCTCCTCTAGACTGCCTCCTCTAGACTGTCTCCTCTAGACTGTCTCCTCTAGACTGTCTCCTCTAGACTGCCTCCTCTAGACTGTCTCCTCTAGACTGTCTCCTCTAGACTGTCTCCCATGTCACTCTGCTTTGTTATACACATTCTCAACTCAAGCTTCCCTTCAAAGGAATATTTTGCAATAAATAAATAAATAAATAAAGTATAAATAAATAAAGTACATTAAAAATGTTAAATAAAAAGTCACTATTTCGGAAAATAAAGTTATAAAACAAAATAATATTTCAAACTGAATCTTTACAAATTACAATATATATTTTTGGATCTATCTATATTTTACACAGTTTATTTAACTGTTCTGGAAGCTGACCTCACCAGTTACAACTGTCGTGTCTCTACATTGTAATTCAATTCTGTATTTTAACTCAGACATTTACTTTATTCATTTCTGGGTCATTTGTGGAATTTTGGAGAAAAACCCAGATAATATACTAACATTTAAAATATATATATATATATACTAACATTTAAAATATATATATATACTAACATTTAAAATATATATATATATATACTAACATTTAAAATATATATATATACTAACATTTAAAATATATATATATACTAACATTTAAAATATATATATATACTAACATTTAAAATATATATATATATACTAACATTTAAAATATATATATATATACTAACATTTTTTAAAAATAATATACTAAATTTAAAAAAATATATAATATACTAACATTTAAAAAAATTACAACATTTTTTTATCAAAGGCTGGTACTGAAGAGAGAAATTTCTGGCAGGGTAGCCTAGTGGTTAGAGTGTAGAGGAGGCAGGTAGCCTAGTGGTTAGAGTGTAGAGGAGGCAGGTAGCCTAGTGGTTAGAGTGTAGAGGAGGCAGGTAGCCTAGTGGTTAGAGTGTAGAGGAGGCAGGTAGCCTAGTGGTTAGAGTGTAGAGGAGGCAGGTAGCCTAGTGGTTAGAGTGTAGAGGAGGCAGGTAGCCTAGTGGTTAGAGTGGAGGAGGCAGGTAGCCTAGTGGTTAGAGTGTAGAGGAGGTGGCCTAGTGGTTTAGTGGTTAGTGGAGGAGGCAGGTAGCCTAGTGGTTAGAGTGTAGAGGAGGCAGGTAGCCTAGTGGTTAGAGTGGAGGGAGGCAGGTAGCCTAGTGGTTAGGTGGAGGGAGGCAGGTAGCCTAGTGGTTAGAGTGTGGCAGGGTAGCCTAGTGGTTAGAGTGGAGGGTCGGCAGGGTGGCCTAGTGGTTAGAGTGAGGGTCGGCAGGGTAGCCTAGTGGTTAGAGTGGAGGGTCGGCAGGGTAGCCTAGTGGTTAGAGTGGAGGGTCGGCAGGGTGGCCTAGTGGTTAGAGTGGAGGGTCGGCAGGGTAGCCTAGTGGTTAGAGTGGAGGGTCGGCAGGGTGGTCTAGTGGTTAGAGTGGAGGGTCGGCAGGGTAGCCTAGTGGTTAGAGTGGAGGGGTCGGCAGGGTGGCCTAGTGGTTAGAGTGGAGGTCGGCAGGGTAGCCTAGTGGTTAGAGTGGAGGGTCGGCAGGGTGGCCTAGTGGTTAGAGTGGAGGGTCGGCAGGGTGGCCTAGTGGTTAGGGTGGAGTGGAGGGTCGGCAGGGTGGCCTAGTGGTTAGAGTGGAGGGTCGGCAGGGTGGCCTAGTGGTTAGAGTGGAGGGTCGGCAGGGTGGCCTAGTGGTTAGAGTGGAGGGTCGGCAGGGTGGCCTAGTGGTTAGAGTGGAGGGTCGGCAGGGTGGCCTAGTGGTTAGAGTGGAGGGTCGGCAGGGTAGCCTAGTGGTTAGAGTGGAGGGTCGGCAGGGTGGCCTAGTGGTTAGAGTGGAGGGTCGGCAGGGTGGCCTAGTGGTTAGAGTGGAGGGTCGGCAGGGTGGCCTAGTGGTTAGAGTGGAGGGTCGGCCTAGTGGTTAGAGTGGAGGTCGGCAGGGTAGTGGTTAGAGTGGAGGGTCGGCAGGGTGGCCTAGTGGTTAGAGTGGAGGGTGGCAGGGTAGCCTAGTGGTTAGAGTGGAGGGTCGGCAGGGTGGCCTAGTGGTTAGAGTGGAGGGTCGGCAGGGTGGCCTAGTGGTTAGAGTGGAGGGTCGGCAGGGTGGCCTAGTGGTTAGAGTGGAGGGTCGGCAGGGTGGCCTAGTGGTTAGAGTGGAGGGTCGGCAGGGTAGCCTAGTGGTTAGAGTGGAGGGTCGGCAGGGTAGCCTAGTGGTTAGAGTGGAGGGTCGGCAGGGTGGCCTAGTGGTTAGAGTGGAGGGTCGGCAGGGTGGCCTAGTGGTTAGAGTGGAGGGTCGGCAGGGTGGCCTAGTGGTTAGAGTGGAGGGTCGGCAGGGTGGCCTAGTGGTTAGAGTGGAGGGTCGGCAGGGTGGCCTAGTGGTTAGAGTGGAGGGTCGGCAGGGTAGCCTAGTGGTTAGAGTGTTGGACTAGTAACCGAAACGTTTCAAGTTCGAATCCCCGAGCTGACAAGGTACAAATCTGTCGTTCTGCCCCTGAACAGGCAGTTAACCCGCTGTTCCTAGGGCCGTCATTGAAAATAAGAATTTGTTCTTAACTGACTTGCCTGGTTAAATAAAGGGTAAAAAAAAAAAAATGTAGCAGAGTTCCGACTTGTGTTTACATTTTCCACAATAGTTCAGTGATTTATCCAATAAGAGCAGAGAGTTGGATTTGTGTTGTGAGTCTGCAGGAGTAGCTGTCATAAACCCCATTGGTCAGTTGCCTTGCATTCTAAAGCCCCTGTAGTCACCATGGAAATTACAACCCTGTCAATCAGTTTGGCGTTATAACCAAAGGGTGAGACTGAGGCAAATGGAAAATACTACTTCTTACATTTCTATCTTCAAGACGGAACCATTACTATATTTTATACATTTAATTTAATATATATATATATATTTTAATAAAATAAACATAATAAACAGAAAGCCATTTTTCTTTTCTGAAACCAAATCAGTCACATTTATAACCATAACAATCCAATCATAAATTTAACTTAAATAAGACAAATAAATTATTTAGAAATATAATCTCGAAGTCTAGAAAATGTTACATTCTAGATCATGTTAAACTAAATTGTCAAAGTTACAACAATAATAAATAAATGAAGTAAAAAAACTCCCAGAAAGAAGCCATTCCGTTACCAGGACAACGGGTCCTACGACAACATTAGCCATTCTACAAGCAGAGTGATCCTCAACTAGAAGCCGTCCAGCTTCCACACACACACACACACACACACACACACACACGACTGTTTCTCTTACCTTTTAGAGGCTGTTTCAGGAGTACGACAGGTCCATCTCTCTGGTCAAAGGCCACAGTGCCATCAGCAGACGTTATACATTAAAGTCTAGTAGAAACAGAGACACTACTGTGTAGATACAGCCAGAGACAGACAGCCAGGCAGACAGACAGGCAGACAGGCAGACAGCCAGCACAGCCCAGGGAAGGGGACCTGCACAGCCCAGGGAAGGGGACCTGCACACACGGAGACAGGGAGAAGGATCATTCTGCAGTGGGGTCTAGCTTCCTGGATGTTTCTCCTCTCCTCTCCTCTCTTTCTGTCCTGAATGAAAGCCACATCCCTGGGACTAAATTGGTAATGAGAGCCTGGCTGGCTCCTGGAGGATTTTAGTTTTCTTAATCATGTTCATAATTAATTCAAGAACATTGATAATTTCATTACATTCTTTTTTTGTCTTATCAATAAATGATGTGCCTGCACTTTTGGTCCTTGTGTACGGGAGATGGGGGGGGGGGGAGAGGGAGAGAGAGGAAGAGAGAGGGAGAGAGAGGAAGAGAGAGGGAGAGAGAGATACTTAGAGGGGTAATACGGCACTAATAGAGCTGGGGAGATAAAAACGATCCAAACAGGAAGTGGCCATCATCTCTGACCAGTCAGGCCCCCGGCAGCACAATATGAAGTCTAGTGATCACAAATAATTAATAAGGCCCCAACAGCACGGTGTGTGTGTGTGTGTGTGTGTGTGTGTGTGTGTGTGTGTGTGTGTGTGTGTGTGTGTGTGTGTGTGTGTGTGTGTGTGTGTGTGTGTGTGTGTTTGCATGGTACACAGACTAATGTTTTATCATTAGTGTACTGGTTGTGTTTTAACCAACACACACCTTGCTGTCGCCTGTAGCCGTTTAGAAAGAGATACAACGACCAAATGCAATTTGTCTCACCAACGTCGTAGAAGCCTAATGTTGCAGCATAAGAGTTAGCATCATGCTAAGATGCTAACCTCCCCCAGCCCTCACACAGGGGGAGGACTCTAGTTGATCATAGGAGTTAGCATCATGCTAAGATGCTAACCTCCCCCAGCCCTCTCACAGGGGGAGGACTCTAGTTGATCATAGGAGTTAGCATCATGCTAAGATGCTAACCTCCCCCAATAGGAGTTAGCATCATGCTAAGATG
>NW_027040274.1:197906-224985 GCF_034236695.1 Oncorhynchus nerka
TGTGTGTGTGTGTGTGTGTGTGTGTGTGTGTGTGTGTGTGTGTGTGTGTGTGTGTGAAGGGTAGCAAGGTGATACTATTACCATAATAATCCCCTCTGGTCCCAGTGGCTCCGTGGAGAGATGGAGGGAGGAGAGGAGAGGCTAGGTGGAGGGGGATACTCCCCCACTACTGCAGAGGGGACTCATCTGGTCCTGGGGCCTTGGAGCAAAGCTTCCCCCAGCCTGGCTGACAGCCTGGTTGGTTGGTTGGTGTGCCTGGGCTGGGGATGAGGCTGAGACAGTCTGTAGTGTAATAAAACCACACCTCACTGCTGCCTCCACCTCCATCGTCACCACTGACCCTGCTGATGGACCTGCTGCCTCCATCGTCACCACTGACCCTGCTGATGGACCTGCTGCCTCCTGCCTCCATCACCACTGACCCTGCTGATGGACCTCCTGCCTCCATCACCACCACTGACCCTGCTGATGGACCTCCTGCCTCCATCACCACCACTGACCCTGCTGATGGACCTGCTGCCTCCTGCCTCCACCACCACCACTGACCCTGCTGATGGACCTCCTGCCTCCACCACCACCACTGACCCTGCTGATGGACCTCCTGCCTCCATCACCACCACTGACCCTGCTGATGGACCTCCTGCCTCCATCACCACCACTGACCCTGCTGATGGACCTGCTGAAAGAGAATAATAAATTAAAATACAAGGTAAAATCAAGGAGAGGAGAAGAGGAGGAGGGAAGAGGAGGAGGAGAGGAGAGGAGAGGAGGAGAAGAGGAGGGAAGAGGAGGAGGAGAAGAGGAGGAGGAGAAGAGGAGAAGAGGAGGAGGAGAAGAGGAGGAGGAGGGAAGAGGGGGAGGAGAAGAGGAGAAGAGGAGGAGGAGAAGAAGAGGAGGGAAGAGGAGGGGAGGAGAAGAGGGGAGGAGGAGGGAAGAGGGGAGGAGAAGAGGAGAAGAGGAGGAGGAGAAGAAGAGGAGGGAAGAGGAGGAGGAGAAGAGAGAAGAGGAGGAGGAGAAGAGGAGGAGGAGGGAAGAGGGGGAGGAGAAGAGGAGAAGAGGAGGAGAAGATGAGAAGAGAGGAGAAGAGGAGAAGAGGAGAAGAGGAGGAGGAGAAGAGGAGGAGAGGAGAAGAGGAGAAGAGGAGAAGAGGAGAAGAGGAGGAGGAGAAGAGGAGGAGGAGGGAAGAGGGGGAGGAGAAGAGGAGAAGAGGAGGAGGAGAAGAGGAGGAGAAGAGAGGAGAAGAAGAGGAGGGAAGAGGGAGGAGGAGAAGAGGAGAAGAGGAGGAGGAGAAGAGGAGGAGGAGAAAGAGAAGAGGAGGAGGAGAAGAGGAGGAGGAGAAGAGAGGAGAAGAGGAGGAGGAGAAGAGGAGGAGGAGAAGAGGAGGAGGAGGGAAGAGGAGAAGAGGAGAGGAGAAGAGGAGGAGGAGAAGAGGAGGAGGAGGGAAGAGGGGGAGGAGAAGAGGAGAAGAGGAGGAGGAGAAGAGGAGGAGAAGATGAGGAGGAGAAGAGAGGAGAAGAGGAGGAGGAGAAGAGGAGAAGAGGAGGAGGAGAGGAGGAGGAGGGAAGAGGGGGAGGAGAAGAGGAGAAGAGGGAGGAGGAGAAGAGGAGGAGAAGATGAGGAGGAGAAGAGAGGAGAAGAAGAGGAGGAGGAGGGAGAAGAGGAGGAGGAGAAGAGGAGGAGGAGGAGAAGAGGAGGAGGAGAAGAGGAGGAGAAGAGGAGGAGGAGAAGAGGGAGGAGAAGAGGAGGAGGAGGGAAGAGGAGGAGGAGAATGAGGAGAGGAGAAGGAGGAGGAGAGGAAGATTAGGAGGAGGTGTCCCTCAAGTGACAGCTTCCTGTGTGTCTCAGTCTTCCCTGACTTACATCCTCATAATCAGGAGCAGCTCCATAAAACATGGATTTATGACCTCACATCCTCCCTGTGTAGCTTTATGACCTCACATCCTCCCTGTGTAGCTTTATGACCTCACATCCTCCCTGTGTAGCTTTATGACCTTACATCCTCCCTGTGTAGCTTTATGACCTCACATCCTCCCTGTGTAGCTTTATGACCTCATATCCTCCCTGTGTAGCTTTATGACCTCACATCCTCCCTGTGTAGCTTTATGACCTCATATCCTCCCTGTGTAGTTTTATGACCTCATATCCTTCCTGTGTAGCTTTATGACCTCATATCCTTCCTGTGTAGCTTTATGACCTCATATCCTTCCTGTGTAGCTTTATGACCTCATATCCTTCCTGTGTAGCTTTATGACCTCATATCCTCCCTGTGTAGCTTTATGACCTCATATCCTCCCTGTGTAGCTTTATGACCTCATATCCTTCCTGTGTAGCTTTATGACCTCATATCCTCCATGTGTAGATTTATGACCTCACATCCTCCCTGTGTAGCTTTATGACCTCATATCCTTCCTGTGTAGATTTATGACTCACATCCTCCCTGTGTAGCTTTATGACCTCACATCCTCCCTGTGTAGCTTTATGACCTCACATCCTCCCTGTGTAGCTTTATGACCTCATATCCTTCATGTGTAGATTTATGACCTCATATCCTCCATGTAGCTTTATGACATCATATCCTCCTGTGTAGCTTTATGACCTCATATCCTCCATGTGTAGATTTATGACCTCACATCCTCCCTGTGTAGCTTTATGACCTCATATCCTCCATGTGTAGATTTATGACCTCACATCCTCCCTGTGTAGCTTTATGACCTCATATCCTCCCTGTAGCTTTATGACCCTCACATCCTCCCTGTGTAGCTTTATGACCTCACATCCTCCCTGTGTAGCTTTATGACCTCACATCCTCTCTGTGTAGCTTTATGACCTCACATCCTCCTGTGTAGCCTTTATGACCTCATATCCTTCCTGTGTAGCTTTTATGACCTCATATCCTTCCTGTGTAGCTTTATGACCTCATATCCTTCCTGTGTAGCTTTATGACCTCATATCCTCCTGTGTAGCTTTATGACCTCATATCCTCCCTGTGTAGCTTTATGACCTCATATCCTTCCTGTGTAGCTTTATGACCTCATATCCTCCATGTGTAGATTTATGACCTCACATCCTCCCCCTGTGTAGCTTTATGACCTCATATCCTTCCTGTGTAGATTTATGACCACATCCTCCTGTGTAGCTTTATGACCTCACATCCTCCCTGTGTAGCTTTATGACCTCACATCCTCCCTGTGTAGCTTTATGACCTCATATCCTTCATGTGTAGATTTATGACCTCATATCCTCCATGTGTAGCTTTATGACCTCATATCCTCCTGTGTAGCTTTATGACCTCATATCCTCCATGTGTAGATTTATGACCTCACATCCTCCCTGTGTAGCTTTATGACCTCATATCCTCCATGTGTAGATTTATGACCTCACATCCTCCCTGTGTAGCTCTGCCCGACTGAATAACACAGTGACTGGCCAAATATTTTTATAATTAAAAAAAAAAAAAAATTAAAATATATTTTTCTACCTTTCAGCATTGATCCCTATCCTCCCCTTTGGTCATCTACTATCTATCCTCCCTTTGGTCATCTACTATCTATCCTCCCCTTTGGTCATCTACTATCTATCCTCCCCTTGGTCATCTACTATCTATCCTCCCTTTGGTCATCTACTATATCATCTATCTATCCTCCCCTTTGGTCATCTACTATCTATCCTTCCCTCTACTATCTATCCTTCCCTTTGGTCATCTACTATCTATCCTCCCCTTTGGTCATCTACTATCTATCCTTCCCTTTGGTCATCTACTATATATCCTTCCCCTTTGGTCATCTACTATCTATCCTTCCATTTGGTCATCTACTATCTATCCTCCCCTTTGGTCATCTACTATCTATCCTCCTTTGGTCATCTACTATCTATCCTTCCCTCTATCCTATCTTCCCCTTTGGTCATCTACTATCTACTATCCCTTCCCCTTTGGTCATCTAATATCTATCCTCCCTTTTGGTCATCCTATCTATCCTTTGGTCATCTACTATCTACTATATACTTGTCATCCATCTATCCTTCCTTTGTCATCTACTATCTACTATCTATCCCTTCCCTTTGGTCATCTACTATCCTCCCCTTGGTCATCACTATCTATCCTCCTTGGTCATCTACTATCTATCCTTTCCCTTTGGTCATCTACTATCTATCCCTTCCCTTTGGTCATCTACTATCTATCCTCCCTTTGGTCATCTACTATCTATCCTTCCCTATTGGTCATCTACTATCTATCATCTACTATCTATCCTTCCCCTTTGGTCATCTACTATATATCCTCCCTTTGGTCATCTACTATCTTATCCTCCCCTTTGGTCATCTACTATCTATCCTTCCCTTTGGTCATCTACTATATATCCTCCCCTTTGGTCATCTACTATCTACTATCTCCCCTTCCTTTGGTCATCTACTATCTATCCTTCCTTTGGTCATCTACTATCTATCCTCCCCTTGGTCCTATTGGTCCTCCCCTTGTCATTCACTATATATCCTTCCCTTTGGTCATCTACTATATATCCTTCCTTGGTCATCTACTATATATCCTCCCCTTTGGTCATCTACTATCTATCCTCCCCTTTGGTCATCTACTATCTATCCTTCCCTTGGTCATCTACTATCTATCCTTCCCTTTGGTCATCTACTATCTATCCTTCCCTTTGGTCATCTCTATCTATCCTCCCCTTTGGTCATCTCTATCCTTCCCCTTTGGTATATCTATTATCTATCCTCCCCTTTGGTCATCTACTATCTATCCTTCCCTTTGGTCATCTACTATCTATCTATCCTTCCTTTGGTCATCTACTATCTATCCTCCCCTTTGGTCATCTACTATCTATCCTCCCTTTGGTCATCTACTATCTATCCTTCCCTTTGGTCATCTACTATCTATCCTTCCCTTTGGTATCCTCCTATCTACTATCTATCCTTCCCTTTGGTATCTACTATCTATCCTTCCCTTTGGTCATCTACTATCTACTATCTATCCTTCCTTTGGTCATCTACTATCTATCCTCCCCTTTGGTCATCTATCTATCCTCCCCTTTGGTCATCTACTATATATCCTTTGGTCATCTCTATCTATCCTCCCATTTGGTCATCTATCTATCCTTCCCTTTGGTCATCTATCCTCCCCTTTGGTCATCTACTATCTATCCTTCCATTTGGTCATCTACTATCTATCCTTCCCCTTTGGTCATCTACTATCTATCCTCCCCCTTTGGTCATCTACTATCTATCCTTCCCTTTGGTCATCTACTATCTATCCTTCCCTTTGGTCATCTACTATCTATCCTTCCCTTTGGTCATCTAATATATCCTTCCCTTGGTCATCTACTATCTATCCTTCCCTTTGGTCATCTACTATCTATCCTTCCTTTGGTCATCTACTATCTATCCTTCCCTTTGGTCATCTACTATCTATTATCTATTCCCTTTGGTCATCTACCTATTCCTTGGTCATCTACTATCTATCCTCCCTTTGGTCATCTACTATCTATTATCTATCCTTCCCTTTGTCATCTACTATCTACTATATATCCTCCCTTTGGTCATCTACTATCTACTATCTATCCTCCCCTTTGGTCATCTACTATCTACTATCTATCCTTCCCTTTTGGTCATCTACTATCTACTATCCCTTCCCTTTGGTCATCTACTATCTACTATCTATCCTTCCCTTTGGTCATCTACTATCTACTATATATCCTCCTTTGGTCATCTACTATCTACTATCTATCCTCCCCTTTGGTATCTACCTATCCTTCCCTATTGGTCATCTACTATCTATCCTCCCCTTTGGTCATCTACTATCTACTATCTTCCTTCCCTTTGGGTCATCCTCCTTTGGTCATCTACTATCTATCCTCCCCTTTGGTCATCATTATCTATCCTTCCCTTGGTCATCTACTCCTTCCCTTTGGTCATCTACTATCTATCCTCCCTTTGGTCATCTATCTATCCTTCCCTATCTATCCTCCCTTTGGTCATCTACTATCTATCCTCCCCTTTGGTCATCTACTATATATCCTTCCCTTTGGTCATCTACTATCTATCCTCCCTTTGGTCATCTACTATCTATCCCCCCTTTGGTCATCTACTATCTATCCTCCCTTTGGTCATCTATCTACTATCTATCCTTCCCCTTTGTCATCTACTATCTATCCTTCCCTTTGGTCATCTACTATCTATCCTCCCCTTTGGTCATCTACTATCTATCCTCCCCTTTGGTCATCTACTATATATCCTTTCCCTTTGGTCATCTCTATATATCCTTCCTTTGGTCATCTACTCCTCCCTTTGGTCATCTACTATCTATCCTCCCTTTGGTCATCTACTATCTATCCTTCCCTTTGGTCATCTACTATCTATCCTTCCTTTGGTCATCTACTATCTACTATCTATCCTTCCTTTGGTCATCTCTATCTACTATCTACTATCCTTCCCTATCTACTATATCTATCTTCCCTTTGGTCATCTACTATCTATCCTCCCCTTTGGTCATCTACTATCTACTATCTATCCTTCCCTTTTGGTCATCTAATATCTATCCTCCCCTTTGGTCATCTACTATCTATCCTCCCCTTTGGTCATCTACTATCTATCTTCCTTTGGTCATCTACTATCTATCCTTCCCTTTGGTCATCTACTATCTATCTACTTTGGTCATCTACTATCTATCCTCCCCTTTGGTCATCTACTATCTACTATCTATCCTTCCCTTTGGTCATCTACTATCTATCTCCCTTGGTCATCTACTATCTATCCTCCCCTTTGGTCATCTACTATATATCCTTCCTTTGGTCATCTACTATCTACTATCTATCCTTCCATTTGGTCATACTATCTATCCTTCCCTTTGGTCATCTACTATCTATCCTTTTCCTTTGGTCATCTACTATCTATCCTCCCCTTTGGTCATCTACTATCTATCCTCCTTTGGTCATCTACTATCTATCCCCTTCCCTTTGGTCATCTACTATCTATCCTTCCCTTTGGTCATCTACTATCTATCCTTCCCTTTGGTCATCTACTATCTATCCTCCCCTTTGGTCATCTACTATCTATCCTCCCCTTTGGTCATCTACTATATATCCTTCCCTATTGGTCATCTACTATCTATCCTTCCTTTGGTCATCTACTATATATCCTTCCCTATTGGTCATCTACTATCTATTATCTATCCTCCTTTGGTCATCTACTATCTATCCCCTTTGGTCATCTACTATCTATCCTCCCCTTTGGTCATCTACTATCTACTATCTATCCTTCCCTTTGGTCATCTACTATCTCTATATATCCTTCCCTTTGGTCATCTACTATCTACTATCTATCCTTCCCTTTGGTCATCTACTATCTACTATCTATCCTTCCCTTTGGTCATCTACTATCTACTATCTATCCTCCTTTGGTCATCTACTATCTACTATCTATCCTTCCCCTTTGGTCATCTACTATCTACTATATATCCTCCCTTTGGTCATCTACTATCTACTATCTATCCTTCCCTTTGGTCATCTACTATCTATCCTTCCCTATTGGTCATCTACTATCTATCCTCCCTTTGGTCATCTACTATCTACTATCTATCCTTCCTTTGGTCATCTATATCTATCCTCCCCTTTGGTCATCTACTATCTATCCTCCCTTTGGTCATCTACTATCTATCCTTCCCTTTGGTCATCTACTATCTATCCTTCCTTTGGTCATCTACTATCTATCCTCCCTTTGGTCATCTACTATCTATCCTTCCCCTATTGGTCATCTACTATCTATCCTCCCCTTTGGTCATCTACTATCTATCCTTCCCTTTGGTCATCTACTATATATCCTCCCCTTTGGTCATCTACTATCTATCCTCCCCTTTGGTCATCTACTATCTATCCTTCCCTTTGGTCATCTACTATATATCCTCCTTTGGTCATCTACTATCTACTATCTATCCTTCCCTTGGTCATCTACTATCTATCCTTCCTTTGGTCATCTACTATCTATCCTCCCCTTTGGTCATCTACTATCTATCCTCCCCTTTGGTCATCTACTATATCCTTCCCCTTTGGTCATCTACTATATATCCTCCCTTTGGTCATCTACTATCTATCCTCCCCTTTGGTCATCTACTATCTATCCTTCCCTTTGGTCATCTACTATCTATCCTTCCTTTGGTCATCTACTATCTACTATCTATCCTTCCCTTTGGTCATCTACTATCTATCCTCCTTTGGTCATCTACTATCTATCCTTCCCTTTGGTCATCTACTATCTACTATATATCCTTCCTTTGGTCATCTACTATCTATCCTTCCCCTTTGGTCATCTACTATCTACTATCTATCCTTCCCTTTGGTCATCTACTATCTATCCTCCCTTTGGTCATCTACTATCTATCCTCCCCTTTGGTCATCTACTATCTATCCTTCCCTATTGGTCATCTACTATCTATCCTTCCTTTGGTCATCTACTATCTACTATCTATCCTTCCTTTGGTCATCTACTATCTATCCTCCCCTTTGGTCATCTACTATCTACTATCTATCCTTCCCCTTTGGTCATCTACTATCTATCCTCCCCTTTGGTCATCTACTATCTATCCTCCCCTTTGGTCATCTACTATATATCCTTCCCTTTGGTCATCTACTATCTACTATCTATCCTTCCATTTGGTCATCTACTATCTATCCTTCCTTTGGTCATCTACTATCTATCCTCCCCTTTGGTCATCTACTATCTATCCTCCCTTTGGTCATCTACTATCTATCCTCCCCTTTGGTCATCTACTATCTATCCTCCCCTTTGGTCATCTACTATCTATCCTTCCTTTGGTCATCTACTATCTATCCTTCCCTTTGGTCATCTACTATCTATCCTCCCCTTTGGTCATCTCTATCTATCCTCTTTGGTATCTACTATATATCCTTCCTATTGGTCATCTACTATCTATCCTTCCCTTTGGTCATCTACTATATATCCTTCCCTTTGGTCATCTACTATCTATTATCTATCCTCCCCTTTGGTCATCTACTATCTATCCTCCTTTGGTCATCTACTATCTATCCTCCCCTTTGGTCATCTACTATCTACTATCTATCCTTCCCTTTGTCATCTACTATCTACTATATATCCTTCCTTTGGTCATCTACTATCTACTATCTATCCTTCCCTTTGGTCATCTACTATCTACTATCTATCCTTCCCTTTGGTCATCTACTATCTACTATCTATCCTCCTCCTTTGGTCATCTACTATCTACTATCTATCCTTCCCTTTGGTCATCTACTATCTACTATATATCCTTCCCTTTGTCATCTACTATCTACATATCTATCCTTCCCCTTGTCATCTACTATCTATCCTTCCTTTGGTCATCTACTATCTACTATCTATCCTTCCCCTTTGGTCATCTACTATCTATCCTCCCTTTGGTCATCTACTATCTATCCTCCCTTTGGTCATCTACTATCTATCCTTCCCTTTGGTCATCTACTATCTATCCTTCCCTTTGGTCATCTACTATCTATCCTCCCCTTTGGTCATCTACTATCTATCCTTCCCTATTGGTCATCTACTATCTATCCTCCCCTTTGGTCATCTACTATCTATCCTTCCCTTTGGTCATCTACTATATATCCTCCCTTTGGTCATCTACTATCTATCCTCCCCTTTGGTCATCTACTATCTATCCTTCCTTTGTCATCTACTATATATCCTCCCTTTGGTCATCTACTATCTACTATCTATCCTTCCCTTTGGTCATCTACTATCTATCCTTCCCTTTGGTCATCTACTATCTATCCTCCCTTTGGTCATCTACTATCTATCCTCCCTTTGGTCATCTACTATATATCCTTCCTTTGGTCATCTACTATATATCCTTCCATTTGGTCATCTACTATCTATCCTTCCCTTTGGTCATCTAATATCTATCCTTCCCTTGGTCATCTACTATCTACTATCTATCCTCCCCTTTGGTCATCTACTAATCTATCCTTCCCTTTGGTCATCTACTATCTACTATATATCCTTCCTTTGGTCATCTACTATCTATCCTTCCCTTTGGTCATCTACTATCTACTATCTATCCTTCCCTTTGGTCATCTACTATCTATCCTCCCCTTTGGTCATCTACTATCTATCCTTCCCTTTGGTCATCTACTATCTATCCTTCCCTATTGGTCATCTACTATCTATCCTTCCCTTTGGTCATCTACTATCTACTATCTATCCTTCCCTTTGGTCATCTACTATCTATCCTCCCCTTTGGTCATCTAATATCTACTATCTATCCTTCCCTTTGGTCATCTACTATCTATCCTTCCCCTTTGGTCATCTACTATCTATCCTCCCCTTTGGTCATCTACTATATATCCTTCCCTTTGGTCATCTACTATCTACTATCTATCCTTCCATTTGGTCATCTACTATCTATCCTTCCCTTTGGTCATCTACTATCTATCCTCCTTGGTCATCTACTATCTATCCTCCCCTTTATAATCTACTATCTATCCTCCCTTTGGTCATCTACTATCTATCCTCCCCCTTTGGTCATCTACTATCTATCCTTCCCTTTGGTCATCTACTATCTATCCTTCCCTTTGGTCATCTACTATCTATCCTCCCTTTGGTCATCTACTATCTATCCTCCCCTTTGGTCATCTACTATATCCTTCACTATTGGTCATCTACTATCTATCCTTCCCTTTGGTCATCTAATATATATCCTTCCCTATTGGTCATCTACTATCTATTATCTATCCTCCCCTTGGTAATCTACTATCTATCCTCCCCTTTGGTCATCTACTATATATCCTCCCCTTTGGTCATCTACTATCTACTATCTATCCTTCCCTTGGTCATCTACTATCTACTATATATCCTTCCCTTTGGTCATCTACTATCTACTATCTATCCTTCCCTTGGTCATCTACTATCTACTATCTATCCTTCCTTTGGTCATCTACTATCTACTATCTATCCTCCCCTTTGGTCATCTACTATCTACTATCTATCCTTCCCTTTGGTCATCTACTATCTACTATATATCCTCCCCTTTGGTCATCTATCTATCTACTATCATCCTTCCCTTTGGTCATCTACTATCTATCCTTCCCTTTGGTCATCTACTATCTATTATATATCCTCCCCTTTGGTCATCTACTATCTATTATCTATCCTCCCTTTGGTCATCTACTATCTATCCTCCCTTGGTCATCTACTATCTATCCTCCCCTTTGGTCATCTATTATCTGTCCTCCTTTGGTCATCTACTATTATCCTCCCCCTTTGGTCATCTACTATCTATCCTCCCTTTGGTCATCTACTATCTATTATCTGTCCTCCCCTTTGGTCATCTACTATCTATCCTCCCCTTTGGTCATCTACTATCTATGATCTATCCTCCCTTTGTCATCTACTATCTATCCTCCCCTTTGGTCATCTCTACTATCTACTATCTATCCTTCCCTTTGGTCATCTACTATCTATCCTCCCTTTGGTCATCTACTATCTATCCTCCCTTTGGTCATCTACTATCTATCCTCCCCCTTTGGTCATCTACTATCTACTATCTATCCTCCCCTTTGGTCATCTTATCTACTATATATCCTCCCTTTGGTCATCTACTATATATCCTCCCCCTTTGTCATCTACTATCTACTATCTATCCCTCCCTTTGGTCATCTACTATATATCCTCCCCTTTGGTCATCTACTATCTACTATCTATCCTTCCCTTTGGTCATCTACTATCTATCCTCCCCTTTGGTCATCTACTATCTACTATCTATCCTTCCCTTTGGTCATCTACTATCTACTATCTATCCTTCCCTTTGGTCATCTACTATCTACTATCTATCCTTCCCTTTGGTCATCTACTATCTATCCTTCCCTTTGGTCATCTACTATCTACTATCTATCCTCCCCTTTGGTCATCTACTATCTATCCTCCCCTTTGGTCATCTACTATATATCCTTCCCTTTGGTCATCTACTATCTATCCTCCCCTTTGGTCATCTACTATCTACTATCTATCCTCCCCTTTGGTCATCTACTATCTATCCTCCCCTTTGGTCATCTACTATCTATCCTCCCCTTTGGTCATCTACTATATATCCTTCCCTTTGGTCATCTATCCTCCCTTTGGTCATCTACTATCTATCCTTCCCTTTGGTCATCTACTATCTATCCTTCCTTTGGTCATCTACTATATATCCTCCCCTTTGGTCATCTACTATCTATCCTCCCTTTGGTCATCTACTATCTATCCTCCCTTTGGTCATCTACTATCTACTATCTATCCTTCCCTTTGGTCATCTACTATCTACTATCTATTTTCCCTTGGTCATCTACTATCTACTATCTATCCTTCCCTTTGGTCATCTACTATCTACTATCTATCCTTCTCTTTGGTCATCTACTATCTATCCTTCCCTTTGGTCATCTATTATCTACTATCTATCCTTCCCTTTGGTCATCTACTATCTATCCTCCCCTTTGGTCATCTACTATCTATCCTCCCCTTTGGTCATCTACTATCTATCCTTCCCTTTGGTCATCTACTATCTATCCTCCCTTTGGTCATCTACTATCTATCCTTCCCTTGGTCATCTACTATCTATCCTCCCCTTTGGTCATCACTATCTACTATCTATCTTCCCTTTGGTCATCTACTATCTATCCTCCCCTTTGGTCATCTACTATCTATCCTCCCCTTTTGTCATCTACTATCTACTATCTATCCTCCCCTTTGGTCATCTACTATCTATCCTTCCTTTGGTCATCTACTATCTATCCTTCCCCTTTGGTCATCTACTATCTATCCTCCCCTTTGGTCATCTACTATCTATCCTTCCCTTTGGTCATCTACTATCTATCCTTCCCTTTGGTCATCTACTATCTATCCTCCCTTTGGTCATCTACTATCTACTATCTATCCTTCCCTTTGGTCATCTACTATCTACTATCTATCCTCCCCTTTGGTCATCTACTATATATCCTTCCCTTTGGTCATCTACTATATATCCTTCCCTTTGGTCATCTACTATCTATCCCCTCCCTTTGGTCATCTACTATATATCCTCCTTTGGTCATCTACTATATATCCTCCCCTTTGGTCATCTACTATCTATCCTCCCCTTTGGTCATCTACTATCTATCCTCCCCTTTGGTCATCTACTATCTATCCTTCCCTTTGGTCATCTACTATCTATCCTCCCTTTGGTCATCTACTATCTACTATCTATCCTCCCTTGGTCATCTACTATCTATCCTCCCCTTGGTCATCTACTATCTATCCTTCCCTTTGGTCATCTACTATCTACTATATATCCTTCCTTTGGTCATCTACTATCTATCCTCCCTTTGGTCATCTACTATCTACTATCTATCCTTCCCTTTGGTCATCTACTATCTATCCTCCCTTTGGTGATCTACTATCTATCCTCCCTTTGGTCATCTACTATCTATCCCTTCCCTATTGGTCATCTATATCTATCCTTCCCTTTGGTCATCTACTATCTACTATCTATCCTTCCCTTTGGTCATCTACTATCTATCCTCCCCTTTGGTCATCTACTATCTATCCTTCCCTTTGGTCATCTACTATCTACTACATCTATCCTTCCCTTTGGTCATCTACTATCTATCCTTCCCTTTGGTCATCTACTATCTATCCTCCCCTTTGGTCATCTACTATCTATCCTTCCTTTGGTCATCTATTATCTATCCTTCCCTTTGTCATCTACTATCTATCCTCCCTTTGGTCATCTACTATCTATCCTCCCTTGGTCATCTACTATCTATCCTTCCCTATTGGTCATCTACTATCTATCCTTCCCCCTTTGGTCATCTACTATCTATCCTTCCCTATTTCATCTAATATCTATCCTCCCCTTTGGTCATCTATTATCTATCCTCCTTTGGTCATCTACTATCTATCCTTCCCTTTGGTCATCTACTATCTATCCTTCCCTTTGGTCATCTACTATCTATCCTCCTTTGGTCATCTACTATCTATCCTCCCCTTTGGTCATCTACTATCTACTATCTATCCTTCCCTTTGGTCATCTACTATCTACTATCTATCCTTCCCTTTGGTCATCTAATATCTACTATCTATCCTTCCTTTGGTCATCTACTATCTACTATCTATATCCTCCTCTTTGGTCATCTACTATCTATCCTTCCTCATCCTATCTACTATCTATCCTTCCTTTGGTCATCTACTATCTATCCTCCTTTGGTCATCTACTATCTATCCTCCCTTGGTCATCTACTATCTATCCTTCCCTTGGTCATCTACTATCTATCCTCCCCTTTGGTCATCTACTATCTATCCTTCCCTTTGGTCATCTACTATCTATCCTCCCCTTGGTCATCTACTATCTACTATCTATCCTCCCCTTTGGTCATCTACTATCTATCCTCCCTTTGGTCATCTACTATCTATCCTTCCCTTTGGTCATCTACTATCTACTATCTATCCTCCCTTTGGTCATCTACTATCTATCCTTCCCTTTGGTCATCTACTATCTATCCTTCCCTTTGGTCATCTACTATCTATCCTCCCCTTTGGTCATCTACTATCTATCCTTCCTTTGGTCATCTACTATCTATCCTTCCCTTTGGTCATCTACTATCTATCCTCCCTTTGGTCATCTACTATTACTATCTATCCTTCCCTTTGGTCATCTAATATCTACTATCTATCCTCCCCTTTGGTCATCTACTATATATCCTCCCTTTGGTCATCTACTATATATCCTTCCCTTTGTCATCTACTATCTATCCTCCTTTGGTCATCTACTATATATCCTCCTTATCATCTACTATATATCCTCCCCTTTGGTCATCTACTATCTATCCTCCCCTTTGTCATCTACTATCTATCCTCCTTTGGTCATCTACTATCTATCCTTCCTTTGGTCATCTACTATCTATCCTTCCCTTTGGTCATCTACTATCTACTATCTATCCTTCCCTTTGGTCATCTACTATCTATCCTCCCTTGGTCATCTACTATCTATCCTTCCTTGGTCATCTTACTATCTACTATATATCCCTTCCCTTTGGTCATCTATCATCTATCCCTTCCCTCACATCTACTATCTACTATCTATCCTTCCCTTTGTCATCTACTATCTATCCTCCCTTTGGCTATCATTCACTATCTATCCTCCCCTGGTCATCTACTATCTATCCTTCCCTATTGGTCATTTTATATCTATCCCTTCCCTTTGGTCATCCTATCTACTATCTATCCTATCCCTTTGGTCATCTACTATCTATCCTCCCTTGGTCATCTACTATCCATCCCTTCCCTTTGGTCATCTACTATCTACTATCTATCCTTCCCTTTGGTCATCTACTATCTATCCTCCCCTTTGGTCATCTACTATCTATCCTCCCTTTGGTCATCTATCATCTATCCTCCCCTTTGGTCATTCACTTCATCTATCCTTCCATTTATCATCAATATCTATCCTCCCTTTGTCATCTACTATCTATCCTCCCCTTGGTCATCTACTATCTATCCTTCCCTATTGGTCATCTACTATCTATCCTCCTTGTCATCTACTATCTATCCTTCCCTTTGGTTTATCCATTATCTATCCTTCCTTTATCATCTACTATCTATCCTTCCCTTTGGTCATCATCTATCCTCCCCTTTGGTCATCTACTATCTATCCTCCCTTTGGTCATCTACTATCTATCCTCCTTTGGTCATCTACTATATATCCTTCCTTTGGTCATCTACTATCTACTATCCTTCCATTTGGTCATCTACTATTCATCTATCCTCCCCTTTGGTCATCTACTATCTATCCTCCCCTTTGGTCATCTACTATCTATCCTCCTTTGGTCATCTACTATCTATCCTCCCCTTTGGTCTATCTATCCTCCCCTTTGGTCATCTACTATATATCCTTCCTTTGGTCATCTACTATCTACTATCTATCCTCCTTTGGTCATCTACTATCTACTATCTACTATCTATCCTCCTTTGGTCATCTACTATATATCCTTCCCTTTGGTCATCTACTATCTATCCTCCCTTTGGTCATCTACTATCTATCCTTCCCTTTGGTCATCTACTATCTATTACTATCTATCCTTCCCTTTGGTCATCTACTATCTATCCTCCTTTGGTCATCTACTATCTACTATCTATCCTTCCCTTTGGTCATCTACTATACTATCCTTCCCTTTGGTCATCTCTATCTACTATCTATCCTTCCCTTTGGTCATCTCTATCTACTATCTATCCTTCCTTTGGTCATCTACTATCTACTATCTATCCTCCCTTTGGTCATCTACTATCTACTATCTATCCTTCCTTTGGTCATCTACTATCTGCTATCTATCCTCCCCTTTGGTCATCTCTATCTACTATCTATCCTTCCTTTGGTCATCTCATCTACTATCTACTATCTATCCTCCCCTTTGGTCATCTACATCTACTATCTATCCTTCCCTTTGGTCATCTACTATCTATCCTTCCCTTTGGTCATCTACTATCTATCCCCCTTTGGTCATCTACTATCTATCCTCCCTTTGGTCATCTACTATCTATCCTTCCCTTTGGTCATCTACTATCTATCCTTCCCTTTGGTCATCTACTATCTATCCTTCCTATTGTCATCTCTATCTACTATCTATCCTCCTTTGTCATCTACTATCTATCCTTCCCTTTGGTCATCTACTATATATCCTCCCCTTTGGATCTACTATCCCTCCCCCTTTGGTCATCTACTATCTATCCTTCCCTTTGGTCATCTACTATATATCCTCCCCCTTTGGTCATCTACTATCTACTATCTATCCTTCCTTTGGTCATCTACTATCTATCCTCCCCTTTGGTCATCTACTATCTATCCTCCTTTGGTCATCTACTATCTATCCTCCCCTTTGGTCATCTACTACTATCCTTCCCTATCTATCCTTCCATTTGGTCATCTACTATCTATCCCTTCCCCTTTGGTCATCTACTATCTATCCTTCCCTTTGGTCATCTACTATCTACTATCTATCCTTCCCTTTGGTCATCTACTATCTATCCTTCCCTTTGGTCATCTACTATCTATCCTCCCTTTGGTCATCTGCTATCTATCCTTCCCTTTGGTCATCTACTATCTACTATCTATCCTTCCCTTTGGTCATCTACTATCTATCCTTCCCTTTGGTCATCTACTATCTATCCTCCTTTGGTCATCTACTATCTATCCTTCCTTTGGTCATCTACTATCTATCCTTCCTTTGGTCATCTACTATCTATCCTTCCCTTTGGTCATCTACTATCTATCCTCCCCTTTGGTCATCTACTATCTACTATCTATCCTTCCTTTGGTCATCTACTATCTATCCTCCCCTTTGGTCATCTACTATCTATCCTCCCCTTTGGTCATCTACTATATATCCTTCCTTTGGTCATCTACTATCTACTATCTATCCTTCCATTTGGTCATCTACTATCTATCCTTCCCTTTGGTCATCTACTATCTATCCTCCCCTTTGGTCATCTACTATCTATCCTCCTTTGGTCATCTACTATCTATCCTCCCCTTTGGTATCTATATCTATCCTCCCTTTGGTCATCTACTATCTATCCTTCCCTTTGTCATCTACTATCTATCCTTCCCTTTGGTCATCTACTATCTATCCTTCCCTTTGGTCATCTACTATCTATCCTCCCCTTTGTCATCCTATATATCCTTCACTATTGGTCATCTACTATCTATCCTTCCTTTGGTCATCTACTATATATCCTTCCCTATTGTCATCTACTATCTATTATCTATCCTCCCCTTTGGTCATCTACTATCTATCCTCCTTTGGTCATCTACTATATATCCTCCCTTTGGTCATCTACTATCTACTATCTATCCTTCCTTTGGTCATCTACTATCTGCTATCTATCCTTCCCTTTGGTCATCTACTATCTTATCCTTCCCTTTGGTCATCTACTATCTACTATCTATCCTTCCTTTGGTCATCTACATCTACTATCTATCCTCCTTTGGTCATCTCTATCTACTATCTATCCTTCCCTTTGGTCATCTACTATCTCTATATATCCTTCCCTTTGGTCATCTACTATCTATATCTTCCCCTTTGGTCATCTACTACTATATATCCTCCCTTTGGTCATCTACTATCTATCCTATCCTTCCTTTGTCATATCTATCTTCCCTTTGGTCATCTACTACTATCCTCCTTTGGTATCTACTATCTATCCTCCCCTTTGGTCATCTACTATCTATCCTCCCCTTTGGTCATCTACTATCTATCCTTCCCTTTGGTCATCTACTATCTATCCTCCCCTTTGGTCATCTACTATCTATCCTCCCCTTTGGTCATCTACTATCTATCCTTCCTTTGGTCATCTACTACTATCCTCCCCTTTGGTCATCTATCTATCCCCTTTGGTCATCTACTATCTATATCCTTCCTTTGGTCATCTACTATCTATCCTCCCTTTGTCATCTCTATCTATCCCCTTTGGTCATCTACTATCTATCCTCCCCTTTGGTCATCTACTATCTACTATCTATCCTTCCCTTTGGTCATCTACTATCTACTATTTGGTCATTACTATCTATCCTCCTTTGGTCATCTACTATCTATCCTTCCCTTTGGTCATCTACTATCTACTATCTATCCTTCCCCTTTGGTCATCTACTATCTATCCTTCCCTTTGGTCATCTACTATCTATCTATCCTTCCTTTGGTCATCTACTATCTATCCTCCCCTTTGGTCATCTACTATCTATCCTCCCCCTTTGGTCATCTACTATCTATCCTTCCCTATTGGTCATCTACTATCTATATATCCTTCCTTTGGTCATCTACTATCTACTATCTATCCTTCCTTTGGTCATCTACTATCTATCCTCCCCTTTGGTCATCTACTATCTACTATCTATCCTTCCTTTGGTCATCTACTATCTATCCTCCCCTTTGGTCATCTACTATTATCCTCCCTTTACTATCTACTATATATCCTTCCCTTTGGTCATCTACTATCTACTATCTATCCTTCCATTTGGTCATCTACTATCTATCCTTCCTTTGGTCATCTACTATCTATCCTCCTTTGGTCATCTACTATCTATCCTCCCTTTGGTCATCTACTATCTATCCTCCCCTTTGGTCATCTACTATCTATCCTCCCCTTTGGTCATCTACTATCTATCCTTCCCTTTGGTCATCTACTATCTATCCTTCCCTTTGGTCATCTACTATCTATCCTCCCTTTGGTCATCTACTATCTATCCTCCCCTTTGGTCATCTACTATATATCCTTCCCTTTGGTCATCTACTATCTATCCTTCCCTTTGGTCATCTACTATATATCCTTCCCTATTGATCCATCTACTATCTATCTATCCTCCTTTGTCATCTACTATCTATCCTCCCCTTTGGTCATCTACTATCTATCCCTCCTTTGGTCATCTACTATCTACTATCTATCCTTCCTTTGGTCATCTACTATCTATCCTCCCTTTGGTCATCTCTATCTACTATCTATCCTTCCCTTTGGTCATCTACTATCTACTATCTATCCTTCCCTTTGGTCATCTACTACTATCTATCCTCCCATTTGGTCATCTACTATCTATCACTCCTCCCTTTGGTCATCTCATCTACTATCTATCCTCCTTTGGTCATCTACTATCTATCCTTCCCTTTGGTCATCTACTATCTATCCTCCCCTTTGGTCATCTACTATCTACTATGATCCTTCCCTTTGGTCATCTACTATCTATCCCTCCCCTTTGTCATCTCTATCTATCCTCCCCTTTGGTCATCTACTATCTATCCCTTCCCTTTGGTCATCTACTATCTATCCTTCCCTTGGTCATTTACTATCTATCCTCCCCTTTGGTATCTACTATCTATCCTTCCCTTTATCATCTACTATCTATCCTCCTTTGGTCATCACTATCTATCCTCCCCTTTGTCATCTACTATATCCTCCCCTTTGTCATCTACTATCTATCCTCCTTTGTCATCTACTATCTATCCTTCCTTTGGTCATCTACTATCTATCCTCCCTTTGGTCATCTACTATCTATCCTTCCCTTTTGGTCATCTACTATCTATCCTTCCTTGGTCATCTACTATCTATCCTCCCTTGGTCATCTACTTTATCCTCCCCTTTGGTCATCTACTATCTATCCTCCTTTGGTCATCTACTATCTATATCCTCCCCTTTGGTCATCTACTATATATCCTTCCATTTGGTCATCTACTATCTATCCTTCCCTTTGTCATCTACTATCTATCCTTCCCTTTGGTCATCTATCTATCCTTCCCTTTGTCATCTACTATCTATCCTCCCCTTTGGTCATCTACTATCTATCCTCCCTTTATCATCTACTATATCCTTATCCTTCCCTTTGGTCATCTAATATCATCCTTCCCTTTGGTCATCTACTATCTACTATTATCCTTCCCTTTGGTCATCTACTATCTATCCTCCCCTTGGTCATCTACTATCTATCCTCCTTTGGTCATCTATTATTTATCCTTCCTTATTGGTCATCTATTATTTATCCTTCCTTTGTCATTTACTATCTACTATCTATCCTTCCTTTGGTCATCTACTATCTATCCTCCCTTTGGTCATCTATTATTACTATCTATCCTTCCTTTGGTCATCTACATATCTATCCTCCCTTTGTCATCTACTATCTATCCTTCCTTTGGTCATCTATTATATATCCTTCCCTTTGGTCATTATCTACTATCTATCCTTCCATTTGGTCATCTACTATCTATCCTTCCCTTTGTCATCATCTACTATCTATCCTCCCTTTGGTTCATCTACTATCTATCCTCCCTTTGTCATCTACTATCTATCCTCCCCTTTGGTCATCTACTATCTATCCTCCCTTTGGTCATCTACATATCTGAGATCCTTCCCTTTTTGTCATCTATCCATCCTTTGTCATCTACTATCTATCCTCCCCTTTGGTCATCTACTATCTATCCTCCCTTTGTCATCTACTATATATCCTTCCCTATTGGTCATCACTATCTATCCTTCCTTTGTCATCTACTATATATCCTTCCCTATTGGTCATCTACTATCTACTATCTATCCTCCCTTTGGTCATCTATTATCTATCCTCCTTTGGTCATCTACTATATATCCTCCCCTTGGTCATCTACTATCTATCCTTCCCTTATCATCTACTATCTACTATATATCCTTCCCTTTGGTCATCTACTATCTACATATCTATCCTTCCCTTTGGTCATCTACTATCTACTATCTATCCTTTCCTTTGGTCATCTATCTACTTATCTATCCTCCTTTATCATCTATTATCTACTATCTATCCTTCCCTTTGGTCATCTACTATCTACTATATATCCTCCCTTTATCATCTACTATCTACATATCTATCCTTCCCTTTGGTCATCTACTATCTATCCTTCCCTTTGGTCATCATCTACTATCTATCCTCCCCTTTGGTCATCTACTATCTATTATCTATCCTTCCTTTGGTCATCTATTATTTATCCTCCCCTTTCATCTATATTATCCTCCCCTTTGGTCATCTACTATCTATCCTTCCTTTGGTCATCTACTATTTATCCTTCCCTTTGGTCATCTATTATCTATCCTCCTTTGTCATCTACTATCTATCCTTCCCTATTGGTCATCTACTATCTATCCTCCCCTTTGGTCATCTACTATCTATCCTTCCTTTGGTCATCTACATATATATCCTCCCCTTTGGTCATCTACTATCTATCCTCCCCTTTTGATCTATCCTTCCCTTTGGTCATCTACTATATATCCTCCCTTTGGTCATCTTATCATTCTTTTTTTGGTCATTACTATCTACTATCTATCCTCCCCTTTGGTCATCTATTATCTATATCCTTCCTTTGTCATCTACTATCTATCCTCCCCTTTGGTCATCTACTATCTATCCTCCCTTTGGTCATCTACTATCTATCCTCCCCTTTGGTCATCTACTACTATATCTATCCTCCCTTTGGTCATCTACTATCTACTATCTATCCTCCTTGTCTATATCATCCTCCTTTGGTCATCCCTCTATCTATCCTTCCCTTTGGTCATCTACATCTACTATCTATCCTTCCCTTTTGTTACTATTCATTCATCCCCTCCCTTTGGTCATCTACTATATATCCTCCCTTTGGTCATCTACTATATATCCTTCCTTCCCTTGGTCATCTACTATCTATCCTCCCCTTTGGTCATCTACTATCTACTATCTATCCTTCCCTTTGGTCATCTACTATCATCCTCCCCTTTGTCATCTACTATCTATCCTCCCTTTGGTCATCTACTATCTATCCCTCCCCTCATCTACTATCTATCCTCCCCTTTGTCATCTATCTATCCTTCCTTTGGTCATCTACTATCATCTATCCCCCTTTGTCATCTACTATCTATCCTTCCTTTGGTCATCTACTATCTATCCTTCCTTTGTCATCTAATATCTATCCTCCCTTTGTCATTTCCATTATCTATCCTCCTTTGTCATCTACTATCTATCCTCCCCCTTTGGTCATCTACTATCTATCCTTCCCTTTGGTCATCTATTTCTATCCTCCCATCATCTATTATCTTATCCTCCCCTTTGGTCATCTACTATATCCTTCCATTATTTCATTCTTTTATCCTCCTCATTATCATCTACTATCTATCCTCATTATTTCCATTATATATCCTCCTTTGGTCATCTACTATTTATCCTCCCCTTTGTCATTTATTATTTATCCTCCCTTTTTGTCATTTCCAGTTATTTATCCTTCCCTTTGGTCATCTACTATGTTATATCCTTCCCTTTGGTTATTTGATATCGATCTCATTCCCCTTTGTCATCTAATTATTTATCTTTCCTTTTATTATTTCATCTATTATCTATCCTCCCTTTATTATTCCATTATTTATCTTCCTTTTTTGTCATTTACTATATATCCTTCCTTTGGTCATTTCCATTATTCTACTATCTATCCTCCTTTGGTCATCTACTATATATCCTCCCCTTTGGTCATCTATGATTTATCCTTCCTTGGTCATCTCGCATTATCTATCCTTCCTTGGTCATCGCATTATCTATCCTTCCTTGGTCATTTTATCTATCCTTCCTTTGGTCATCGACATCTATCCTCCCTTTGTCATTATCTACTATCTATCCTTCCTTTGTCATCTACTATCTATCCTCCCTTTGGTCATCTACTATATATCCTTTCCCTTTGGTCATCTACTATCTATTATCTATCCTCCCCTTTGGTCATCTACTATCTATCCTCCCTTTGGTCATCTACTATCTATGATCTATCCTCCCCTTTGGTCATCTACTATCTATCCTCCCCTTTGGTCATCTACTATCTACTATCTATCCTTCCCTTTGGTCATCTACTATCTATCCTCCTTTGGTCATCTACTATCTATCCTCCCTTTGGTCATCTACTATCTATCCTCCCCTTTGGTCATCTACTATCTACTATCTATCCTCCCCTTTGGTCATCTACTATCTACTATATATCCTCCCCTTTGGTCATCTACTATATATCCTCCCCTTTGGTCATCTACTATCTACTATCTATCTATCCCTCCCTTTGGTCATCTACTATATATCCTCCCCTTTGGTCATCTACTATCTACTATCTATCCTTCCCTTTGGTCATCTACTATCTATCCTCCCCTTTGGTCATCTACTATCTACTATCTATCCTTCCCTTTGGTCATCTACTATCTACTATCTATCCTTCCCTTTGGTCATCTACTATCTACTATCTATCCTTCCCTTTGGTCATCTACTATCTATCCTTCCCTTTGGTCATCTACTATCTACTATCTATCCTCCCCTTTGGTCATCTACTATCTATCCTCCCCTTTGGTCATCTACTATCTATCCTCCCCTTTGGTCATCTACTATATATCCTTCCCTTTGGTCATCTACTATCTACTATCTATCCTCCCCTTTGGTCATCTACTATATATCCTTCCCTTTGGTCATCTACTATCTATCCTCCCCTTTGGTCATCTACTATCTACTATCTATCCTCCCCTTTGGTCATCTACTATCTATCCTCCCTTTGGTCATCTACTATCCTATCCTCCCCTTTGGTCATCTACTATATATCACTCTCCTTTGGTCATCTACTATCTATCCTCCCCTTTGGTCATCTACTATCTATCCTTCCCTTTGGTCATCTACTATCTATCCTTCCCTTTGGTCATCTACTATATATCCTCCCTTTGGTCATCTACTATCTATCCTCCCCTTTGTCATCTACTATCTATCCTTCCCTTTGGTCATCTATCATTTATCCCTCCCTTCAGTCATCTACTATCTATCCTCCCCTTGGTCATCTACTATCTATCCTCCCCTTTGGTCATCTACTTGAGAGATCCTTCCTTTGACGAGACATTCACTACATCTATCCTCCCCTTTGGTCATCTACTATCTACTATCTATCCTCCCTTTGGTCATCTACTATATATCCTCCCTTTGGTCATCTACTCTATCATTCCTTTGGTCATCTACACCTGAAACCTCCCTTTGGTCATCTACTATCTATCCTTCCTTTGGTCATCTACTATCTATCCTCCCTTTGGTCATCTACTATCTATCCTTCCTTTGGTCATCTACTATCTATCCTTCCTGGTCATCCTATCTATCCTTCCCTTTGGTCATCTACTATCTATCCTCCCTTTGGTCATCTACTATCTATCCTTCCTCCCCTTTTATCATCTATATCTATCCTTTCCCTTTGGTCATCTACTATCTATCCTTCCCCTTGTCATCTATCATCTCCTCCCCTTTGTCATCTACTATCTATCCTCCTTCATCTACTATCTATCACTCCTTTGGTCATTACTATCTATCTCCCCTTTGGTCATCTACTATCTACTATCTATCCTCCCCTTTGGTTCATCTACTATCCTTCCCTTTGGTCATCTACTATCTATCCTCCTTTGGTCATCTACTATCTACTATCTATCCTTCCTTTGTCATCTATATCTACTATCTATCCTCCCTTTGGTTTAATCTACTATCTATCCTTCCTTTGGTCATCTACTATCTACTATCTATCCTTCCCTTTGGTACATCTATCTCCCTATCTACTATCTATCCTCCCCTTTGGTCATCTACTACTATATCCTTCCTTTGGTCATCTACTATCTACTATCTATCCTTCCCTTTGGTCTATCTACTATCTATCCTTCCTTTGGTCATCTACTATCTACTATCTATCCTTCCTTTGGTCATCTACTATCTATCCTTCCCTTTGTCATCTACTATCTATCCTTCCTTGGTCATCTACTATCTATCCTCCTTTGGTCATCTACTATCTATCCTTCCCTTGGTCATCTACTATCTATCCTCCCTTTGGTCATCTACTATCTATCCTTCCTTTGGTCATCTAATATCTCTATCTATCCTTCCTTTATCTGCTAATCATCACTCCATTCACTATCTATCCTTCCTTTGGTCATCTACTATCTATCCTTCCCTTTGTCATCTACATATCCTTCCTTTGGTCATCTACTATCTATCCTTCCCTTTGGTCATCTACTATCTATCCTCCCTTTGTCATCTATCTATCCTCCTTTGGTCATCTACTATCTATCTATCCTTCCCTTTATTGTCTCTATCTATCTATCCTTCCTTTGAGGTCATCTACTATCTACTATCTATCCTTCCCTCATCCTATCTACTATCTATCCTTCTCTTTGGTCATCTACTATCTATCCTTCCCTTTGGTCATCTACTATCTGCTATCTATCCTTCCCTTTGGTCATCTACTATCTATCACTCCCCTTTGTTCATCTACTATCTATACTCCCACGGTCATCTACTATCTATCCTTCCCTTTGGTCATCTACTATCTATCACTCCCCTTTGGTCCATCTACTATCTATCCTTCCCTTTGGTCATCTGTATCTGTATCATCGCCTTTGGTCATCTACTATCTACTATCTATCCTCCCTTTGGTCATCTACTATCTATCCTCCCCTTTGGTCATCTACTATCTATCCTTCCCTTTGGTCATCTACTATCTACTATCTATCCTCCTTTGGTCATCTACTATCTATCACTTCCCTTTGGTCATCTACTATCTATCCTTCCCTTTGGTCATCTACTATCTATCCTCCCTTTGGTCATCTACTATCTATCCTTCCCTTTGGTCATCTACTATCTATCCTTCCCTTTGGTCATCTACTATCTATCCTCCCTTTGGTCATCTACTATCTACTATCTATCCTTCCCTTTGGTCATCTACTATCTACTATCTATCCTCCCCTTTGGTCATCTACTATATATCCTCCCTTTGGTCATCTACTATATATCACTCCCCTTTGGTCATCTACTATCTATCCTCCCCTTTGGTCATCTACTATATATCCTCCCCTTTGGTACCTCATCTACTATATCACTCCCCTTTGGTCATCTACTATCTATCCTCCCCTTTGGTCATCTGCTATCTATCCTCCTTTGGTCATCTACTATCTATCCTTCCTTTGGTCATCTACTATCTATCCTTCCCTTTGGTCATCTACTATCTACTATCTATCCTTCCCTTTGGTCATCTACTATCTGTCTCCCTTTGGTCATCTACTATCTATCCTTCCCTTTGGTCATCTACTATCTACTATATATCCTTCCTTTGGTCATCTACTATCTATCCCTTCCCTTTGGTCATCTACTATCTACTATCTATCCTTCCCTTTGGTCATCTACTATCTATCCTCCCCTTTGGTGATCTACTATCCTATCACTCCCCTTTGGTCATCTACTATCTATCCTTCCTATTGGTCGTCTACTATCTATCCTTCCCTTTGGTCATCTGCTACCACTATCTATCCTTCCCTTTGGTCATCACTATATCCTCCCCTTTGGATAAATCACTATCTATCCTTCCTTTGGTCATCTTTCTATCTACTATCTATCCTTCCCTTTGGTCATCTACTATCTATCCTTCCCTTTGGTCATCTACTATCTATCCTCCTTTGGTCATCTACTATCTATCCTCCCCTTTGGTCATCTACTATCTATCCTTCCCTTTGGTCATCTACTATCTATCCTCCCTTTGGT
>NW_027040275.1:0-27500 GCF_034236695.1 Oncorhynchus nerka
CCCCTACAGGGGAAAGGTAGGTACTACAACACAACTACTATAATAATACACTGCTGCTGCCCCTACAGGGGAACTATAGGTACTTACAACACAACTACTATAATACACACTGCTGCTGCCCTCTACAGGGAACTATAGGTACTACAACACAACTACTATAATACACACTGCTGCTGCCCCCTACAGGGGAACTATAGGTACCACAACACAACTACTATAATACACACTGCTGCCGCTTTCTACAGGGAACTATAGGTACTACAACACAACTACTAATAATACACACTGCTGCTGCCCCTACAGGGGAACTATAGGTACTACAACACAACTACTAATAATACACACTGCTGCTGCCCTACAGGGGAACTATAGGTACTACAACACAACTACTATAATAATACACACTGCTGCTGCCCCTCACAGGGGAACTACAGGTACTACAACACAACTACTATAATACACACTGCTGCCCCTCAAGGGGAACGATAGGTACTACAACACAACTACTATAATACACACTGCTGCTGCCCCTACAGGAAACTATAGGTACTACAACACAACTACTATAATAGTCCCTCCAGGGAACCTACTCCCTCCCCTCTCTGTAATCCACCTCCTCCCTACCTCCCTCCCAACTACTCTGTCCCTCCTCCACCTCCTCCCTCCCCTCTCCGTCCCTCCACCTCCTCCCTCCCTCTCCGTCCCTCCACCTCCTCCCTACCTCCCTCCCTCTCTGTCCCTCCACTCCTCCCTACCTCCCTCCCCTCTCTGTCCCTCCACCTCCTCCCCCCCTCCCTCCATCATCCTCCACCTCCTCCCTACCCCTCTCCATCCCTCCAACTCCTCCCTACCCTCCCTCCCCTCTCCATCCCTCCACCTCCTCCCTCCCCTCTCCATCCCCTCCAACTCCTCCCTACCTCCCCTCCCCATCCCTCCATCCCTCCACCTCCCTTCCTCCCCTCTCTGTCCCTCCACCACCTCCCTACCTCCCTCCCTCTCCATCCCCTCCAACTCCTCCCTACCTCCCTCCCCTCTCCATCCCTCCCACCTCCTCCCTCCCCTCTCCGTCCCTCCGACTCCACCCCACCCTCCTCTCCACCTCTCCAGGTATTATTTGTGATGGTAGACGGGACGAGCCGAGGAATGAAGAATGTTGGAGTATTTCCTGTCCGGGAGAGTGAGGCTCCGGTGGTGCGATTGGTTAATCTGACGAGTCACGTGACCTATCACCTGCCGTCCGACACACTGACACGCCACCATTATAGCGTTCTGTAAGACCTACCTGGATGGCACCCGCACAGGTACACACACACACACACACACACACACACACACACACACACACACACACACACACACACACACACACACACACACACACACCAATTAAACATACTTCACAAGGTCCATGTTCACTTAAAGTTTTGTGTGTGTGTGTCTCTCTGTGTGTGTGTGTGTGTGTGTATGTGTGTGTGCGTGTGTGCGTGCGTGTGTGTGTATATATATATATATATATGAAACAGCCTAAGATGCAGAGTGAGGCTCTGCCTGCTGACTGGGACCAGAAGCCAGTTATACAGCTGGTAGGAGAGAACCTGGAGAGACTGGCCTTCAACCCTGACAAGACAGCCTTCATAATGTTCTGTAGGTAGACACACACACACACACACACACACACACACACACACACACACACACACACACACACACACACACACACACCTTTACACAGCCAGTTATACAGCTGGTAGGAGAGAACCTGGAGAGACTAGCCTTCAACCCTGACCCAGATAGCCTTATAATGTTCTGCAGGAGACAACCATTCTAGGAACAGATAGAGAACACACACACCTCAGGGTTCTATTCCCTGAATAGATAGATAGAATGTGGTGTTCCTCAGGGTTCTATTCTATGAATAGATAGATAGAATGTGGTGTTCCTCAGGGTTCTATTCTATGAATAGATAGATAGAATGTGGTGTTCCTCAGGGTTCTATTCCAGGAATAGATAGATAGAATGGTGTTCCTCTGGGTTCTATTCCAGGAATAGATAGATAGAATGTGGTGTTCCTCAGGGTTCTATTCTAGGAATAGATAGATAGAATGTGGTGTTCCTCTGGGGTCTATTCCAGGAATAGATAGATAGAATGTGGTGTTCCTCAGGGTTCTATTCCAGGAATAGATAGATAGAATGTGGTGTTCCTCTGGGGTCTATTCTAGGAATAGATAGATAGAATGTGGTGTTCCTCTGGGGTCTATTCTAGGAATAGATAGATAGAATGTGGTGTTCCTCTGGGGTCTATTCTAGGAATAGATAGATAGAATGTGGTGTTCCTCTGGGGTCTATTCTAGGAATAGATAGATAGAATGTGGTGTTCCTCAGGGTTCTATTCTATGAATAGATAGACAGAATGTGGTGTTCCTCAGGGTTCTATTCTAGGAATAGATAGATAGAATGTGGTGTTCCTCTGGGGTCTATTCTAGGAATAGATAGATAGAATGTGGTGTTCCTCTGGGGTCTATTCTAGGAATAGATAGATAGAATGTGGTGTTCCTCAGGGTTCTATTCTATGAATAGATAGATAGAATGTGGTGTTCCTCAGGGTTCTATTCTAGGAATAGATAGATAGAATGTGGTGTTCCTCTGGGGTCTATTCTAGGAATAGATAGATAGAATGTGGTGTTCCTCGGGGTTCTATTCTAGGAATAGATAGAATGTGGTGTTCCTCTGGGTTCTATTCTAGGAATAGATAGAATGTGGTGTTCTCAGGTTCTATTCCAGGAATAGATAGATAGAATGTGGTGTTCCTCAGGGGTCTATTCTAGAACCTCTGTTATTTTATCATGCTTATATACATGTTATCATTCACTGACACACTCAAAACATCCTGAACACAGTTTCAACTACAGCCTGCATCCCTAATTGTGTGTGTGTGTGTGTTTGTGTGTTTGTTTTGTGTGTGTGTGTGTTGTGTGTGTGTTTGTGTGTGTTTGTGTGTTTGTGTGTGTGTTTGTGTGTGTGTTTGTGTGTGTGTTTGTGTGTTTGTGTGTGTGTTTGTGTGTGTGTTTGTGTTTGTGTGTGTTTGTGTGTAGACCTGCCCTACAGTGAAGAGAGTCGTTCTCTGTTCCCACTGTGGGAGGAGTTAGCCCTTCACTTCCTGGACAGAGAGGAAGTTGTCATCGCTCGCATCGACGCCTCGGCCAATGACTTCAACCTGTCGATGAGAGAACGCTACCCCGCCCTCCGCCTGTTCCCCGCGCTGCACGCAGAGAGGGTACACACATTATACACACTATATATACACACATTATATACACACTATATGTACACACTATATATACACACTATATATACACACTATATATACACTATATATATACTATATATACACACTATATATACACACTATATATACACACTATATATATACACTATATGTACACACTATATATACACTATATATACACACTATATATACACACTATATATACACACTATATATACACACTATATATACACACTATATATACACACTATATATATATATACACACTATATATATACACACTATATATATATACACTATATATACACACTATATATACACACTATATATACACACTATATATACACACTATATATACACACTATATATACATACTATATACACACATTATATATACACACTATACACATATATACACACTATATATATACACACTTTATATATACACACTATATATACACACTATATATACACACTATATATACACACTATATATACACACTATATATACACACTATATATACACACTATATATACACACTATATATACACTATACACACTATATATACACACTATATATACACACTATATATATACACTATATATATACACACTATATATACACACTATATATACACACTATATATACACACTATATATACACACTATATATACACACTATATATATACACACTATATATATACACTATATATACACACTATATATACACACTATATATACACACTATATATACACACTATATATACACATATATACACACTATATATATACACTATATATACACACTATATATACACACTATATATACACTATATATACACACTATATACACATATATATACACTATACACACTATATATATACACTATATATACACTATATATACACACTATATATATATATACACACTATATATACACACTATATATACACACTATATATACACATACTATATATATACACTATATATACACACTATATATACACACTATATATATACACACTATATATACACACTATATATACACACTATATATACACACTATATATACACACTATATATACACACTATATATACACACTATATATACACACTATATATACACTATATATACACACTATATATATATATACACACTATATATACTATATATACACACTATATATACACACTATATATACACACTATATATACTATATATACACACTATATATATACACTATATATACACACTATATATACACACTATATATACACACTATATATATACACTATATATACACACTATATATATACACACTATACACACTATATATACACACTATATATACACTATATATATACACTATATATACACACTATATATATACTATATATACACTATATATACACACTATATATACACACTATATATACACACTATATATACACACACTATATATACACATATATATATACACACTATATATATACACACTATATATACACACTATATATATACACTATATATACACACTATATATATACACACTATATATACACACTATATATACACACTATATATACACACTATATATATACACTATATATATACACACTATATATATACACACTATATATACACACTATATACACACACTATATATACACACTATATATACACACTATATATACACACTACACATATATACACACTATATATATACACACTATATATACTACTATATACACACTATATATATACACTATATATACACTACATATATATATACACACTATATATACACACTATATATACACTATATATATACACACTATATATACACACTATATATATACACATATATATATACACACTATATATACACTATATATATACACACTATATATACACACTATATATACACTATATATATACACTATATATATATACACTATATATATACACACTATATATACACACACTATATATACACACTATATACACACTATATATACACACTATATATACACATTATACACACTATATATACACACTATATATACACACTATATACTACTATATACACACTATATATACACACTATATACACACTATATATATATACATATATATACACACTATATATACACACTATATATACACATTATATACACTATATATACACACTATATATACACACTATATATACACATATATACACACTATATATACACACTATATATACTATATATACACTATACACACTATATATACACACTATATATACACACTATACACACTATATATACACACTATATATACACACTATATATACACTATATATACACACTATATATACACACTACTATACACACTATACACACTATATATACACACTATATATACACACTATACACTATATATACACACTATATATACACATTATACACACTATATATACACACTATATATACACACTATACACACTATATATACACACTATATATACACATTATACACACTATATACACACTATATATACACACTATATATACACACTATATATACACACTATATACACACTATACACACTATATATACACACTATACACACTATATATACACACTATATATACACACTATATATACACACTATATATACACTATATATACACACTATATACACACTATACACACTATATATACACACATTATACACTTTATACACATTATACACTATATCGGATCACCACTTTATTTTAAGAATGTGAAATGTGAGAATAGTAGAGAGAATGATTAATTTCAGCTTTATTTCTTTCATCACATTCCCAGCGGGTCAGAAGTTTACAGACACTCAATTAGTATTTGGTAACATTGCCTTTAAATTGTTTAACTTGGGTCAAACGTTTCGGGTAGCCTTCCACAAGCTTCACACAATAAGTTGGGTGAATGTTGGCCCATTCCTCCTGACAGAGCTGGTGTAACTGAGTCAGGTTTGTAGGCCTCCTTGCTCACACACGCTTTTTCAGTTTTGCCCACAAATGTTCTATAGGATTGAGGTCAGGGCTTTGTGATGGCCACTCCAATACCTTGACTTTGTTGTCCTTTAACCATTTTGCAACAACTATGGAAGTACGCTTGGGGTCATTGTCCATTTGGAAGACCCATTTGTGACCAAGCTTTAACTTCCTGACTGATGTCTTGAGATGTTGCTTCAATATATCCACATCATTTTCCTTCCTCATGATGCCATAATTTTTGTGAAGTGCACCAGTCCCTCCTGCAGCAAACCACCCCCACAACATGACGCTGCCACCCCCGTGCTTCACGGTTGGGATGGTGTTCTTCGGCTTGCAAGCCTCCCCTTTTTTCCTCCAAACGTAACGATGGTCATTATGGCCAAACAGTTATATTATTGTTTCATCAGACTAGAGGACATTTCTCCAAAAAGTACGATCTTTGTCCCCATGTGCAGTTGCAAACCGTAGTCTGTCTTTTTATGGCGGTTTTGGAGCAGGGGCTCCTTCCTTGCTGAGCGACCTTTCAGGTTATGTCGATATAGGACTCGTTTTTACTGTGGATATAGATACTTTTGTACCTGTTTCCTCCAGCATCTTCACAAGGTCCTTTGCTGTGTCTCTCTCCAGGTGGTAGCCTACTCTGGTCAGAGGAACCTGAAGGATCTGGTTCAGTTTCTGGAGAAAGAGATGGAAAGAGCAAAGATGGACAGGGCCCAAGTATGTCACCTTTAACCTCTGACCTCTCCTCCAACCCCTCACCTCTCACTCGCCCCTAAACTCTAACCTTCATGTGGAGAAAGAGATGGAAATAGTCACCTTTCCTGACCTCTCTAACCCTTGGCCTCTCAAACCCCTGACCCTCCTAACCCTTGACCTCTCCTAACCCCTGACCCCTCTACTAACGCCCCTGATCTCCTAACCCCTGACCCCTCTACTAACGCCCCTGATCTCTCTAACCCCTGACCCCTCTCCTAACCCCCTGTCCCCTCTCCTGCCCCCTGATCTCTCCTAACCCCCTGACCTCTCCTAACCCCTGACCTCTCCTAACCCCTGACCTCTCCTAACCCCCTGACCTCTCTTAACCCCCTGACCTCTCCCTAACCCCTGACCTCTCCTAACCCCCTGACCTCTCTAACCCTGACCTCTCTCTGACCTGTACTAACTCCTGACCTCTCCTAACCCCTGACCTCTCCCTAACCCCCTGATCTCTCCTAACCCCCTGATCTCTCCTAACCCCATGACCTCTCCTAACCCTGATCTCTCCTAACCCCTGACCTCTCCCTAACCCCTGACCCCTCTCCTGACCTCTCTAACCTAAAGAGGACATGTGTCTGTTTTACTGTGTCTCTGTCTCTTAAAGAGGACATGTGTCTGTTGTACTTTGTCTCTGTCTGTCTCCTAAAGAGGACATGTGTCTGTTTTACTGTGTCTCTGTCTCTTATAGAGGACGTGTCTGTTTTTAATACTCTCTCTCTCTCTCTCTCTCTCTCTCTCTCTCTCTCTCTCTCTCTCTACCTCTCTCTCTCTCTCTCTCTACCTCTCTCTCTCTCTCTCTCTCTCTCCCTATCTCTGTCTCTCTCCCTATCTCTCTCCCTCTCCCTCTCTCTCTCTCTCTCTCTGTGTATAGGGAGGAGGAGGATCTGTATACAACCTGTAGTTATAGAGGACCTGTAGTTATAGTAGTAACCTAGCAGTATACATTGAGACTCAGTAGAAAGCTAGTTATGAGGCCAAAGAAGCAAAAGAAGCCAAAGAGGAAAAACGTAGTTATAGTAGCTGTTAGCAGCAAGAGCTGTAGTGTGTTTACCTGTAGAATAAAACCTGTAGTTATAGTAGCTGTAACCTAGTAGTATACAACCTGTAGTTATAGTAGCTGTAACCTAGTAGTATACAACCTGTAGTTATAGTAGCTGTAACCTAGTAGTATACAACCTGTAGTTATAGTAGCTGTAACCTAGTAGTATACAACCTGTAGTTATAGTAGCTGTAACCTAGTTATAGTAGCTGTAACCTAGTAGACCTGTAGTTATAGTAGCTGTAACCTAGTAGTATACAACCTGTAGTTATAGTAGCTTAATAGTAGCTGTAGCTGTAACCTAGTAGACCTGTAGTTATAGTAGCTGTAACCTAGTAGTATACAACCTGTAGTACTAGCTGTAGATAGTAGTAGCTGTAAACAACCTAGTAGTATACAACCTGTAGTTATAGTAGCTGTAACCTAGTAGTATACAACCTGTAGTTATAGTAGCTGTAACCTAGTAGTATACAACCTGTAGTTATAGTAGCTGTAACCTAGTAGACCTGTAGTTATAGTAGCTGTAACCTAGTAGTATACAACCTGTAGTTATAGTAGCTGTAACCTAGTAGACCTGTAGTTATAGTAGTAACCTAGTAGACCTGTAGTTATAGTAACTGTAACCTAGTAGACCTGTAGTTATAGTATACAACCTGTAGTTATAGTAGCTGTAACCTAGTAGTATACAACCTGTAGTTATAGTAGCTGTAACCTAGTAGTATACAACCTGTAGTTATAGTAGCTGCTGTAACCTAGTAGTAGACCTGTAGTTATAGTAGCTGTAACCTAGTAGACCTGTAGTTATAGTAGCTGTAACCTAGTTATAGTATACAACCTGTAGTTATAGTAGCTGTAACCTAGTAGTATACAACCTGTAGTTATAGTAGCTGTAACCTAGTAGACCTGTAGTTATAGTAGCTGTAACCTAGTAGTATACAACCTGTAGTTATAGTAGCTGTAACCTAGTAGACCTGTAGTTATAGTAGCTGTAACCTAGTAGTATACAACCTGTAGTTATAGTAGCTGTAACCTAGTAGACCTGTAGTTATAGTAGCTGTAACCTAGTAGACCTGTAGTTATAGTAGCTGTAACCTAGTAGTATACAACCTGTAGTTATAGTAGCTGTAACCTAGTAGACCTAGTTATAGTAGCTGTAACCTAGTAGTACAACCTGTAGTTATAGTAGCTGTAACCTAGTAGTATACAACCTGTAGTTATAGTAGCTGTAACCTAGTAGTATACAACCTGTAGTTATAGTAGCTGTAACCTAGTAGACCTGTAGTTATAGTAGCTGTAACCTAGTAGTAGTACAACCTGTAGTTATAGTAGCTGTAACCTAGTAGTATACAACCTGTAGTTATAGTAGCTGTAACCTAGTATACAACCTGTAGTTATAGTAGCTGTAACCTAGTAGACCTGTAGTTATAGTATAACAACCTGTAGTTATAGTAGCTGTAACCTAGTAGTATACAACCTGTAGTTATAGTAGCTGTAACCTAGTAGTATACAACCTGTAGTTATAGTAGCTGTAACCTGTAGTTATAGTAGCTGTAACCTAGTAGTATACAACCTGTAGTTATAGTAGCTGTAACCTAGTAGACCTGTAGTTATAGTAGCTGTAACCTAGTAGTATACAACCTGTAGTTATAGTAGCTGTAACCTAGTAGACCTGTAGTTATAGTAGCTGTAACCTGTAGTTATAGTAGCTGTAAGTAGTATACAACCTGTAGTTATAGTAGCTGTAACCTAGTAGTATACAACCTGTAGTTATAGTAGCTGTAACCTGCAACCTGTAAGTTATAGTAGCTGTAACCTAGTAGACCTGTAGTTATAGTAGCTGTAACCTAGTAGTATACAACCTGTAGTTATAGTAGCTGTAACCTAGTAGTATACAACCTGTAGTTATAGTAGCTGTAACCTAGTAGACCGCTAGTAACCTGTAGTTATAGTAGCTGTAACCTAGTAGACCTGTAGTTATATACAACCTGTAGTTATATACAACCTAGTAGTAGTTATAGTAGCTGTAACCTAGTAGTATACAACCTGTAGTTATAGTAGCTGTAACCTAGTAGACCTGTAGTTATAGTAGCTGTAACAGACCTGTAGTTATAGTAGCTGTAACCTAGTAGTATACAACCTGTAGTTATAGTAGCTGTAACCTAGTAGTATACAACCTAGTTATAGTAGCTGTAACCTGTAGTTATAGTAGCTGTAACCTAGTAGACCTGTAGTTATAGTAGCTGTAACCTAGTAGTATACAACCTGTAGTTATAGTAGCTGTAACCTAGTAGTATACAACCTGTAGTTATAGTAGCTGTAACCTAGTAGTATACAACCTGTAGTTATAGTAGCTGTAACCTAGTAGACCTGTAGTTATAGTAGCTGTAACCTAGTAGACAACCTGTAGTTATAGTAGCTGTAACCTAGTAGTATACAACCTGTAGTTATAGTAGCTGTAACCTAGTAGACCTGTAGTTATAGTAGCTGTAACCTAGTAGACCTGTAGTTATAGTAGCTGTAACCTAGTAGACCTGTAGTTATAGTAGCTGTAACCTAGTAGACCTGTAGTTATAGTAGCTGTAACTAGTAGACCTGTAGTTATAGTACTAGTAACCTAGTAGACCTGTAGTTATAGTAGCTGTAACCTAGTAGACCTGTAGTTATAGTAGCTGTAACCTAGTAGACCTAGTAGTTATATAGCTGTAACCTAGTAGACCTGTAGTTATAGTTTTTTAACCCATTATTCTTAGTTCTAGCTGTAACCTGTTTTAAACCACTCAGGACCCTGTAACCCCATGCTGAGCAACAGTTTATATTAGATATTAGACTGTTTGTATAACTGATTATTGACACCAAAACCAGATCAGATTATTGATCAGATTAAATGAAATAAAATCTTCCATTATCATCTTTGACCTGTTTTGTCCTGATTCTGATTTTTTAACCGAAGAGACAGGTCTATATTTACTGCCCCTTTAATACTCCTCACACACACACACACACACACACACACACACACACACACACACACACACACACACACACACACACACACACACACACACACACACACACACACACACACACACACATACACACCTGTAGTTATAGTACTGTAACCTCTGTCTCTCTCTCTTCTCTCTGAGCAACAGTTTCTCTCTCTCTGTCTATCTCTCTCTGTCTCTCTCTCTCTCTCTCAGATATCTTCTCTGTATTCTGAAATAAAATCTCCATTATCATCTTTGACCTCTCTCTGTCTCTGATCTCTCTGTCTATATCTCTCTCTCTCTCTCTCTGTCTCTCTCTCTCTGTCTATAACAGTCTCTCTCTCTCTCTCTACACTCTCTCTGTCTCTCTCTCTCTCTATCTCTCTCTGTCTCTCTCTCTGTCTCTCTCTGTCTCTCTCTCTCTCTCTCTCTGTCTCTGTCTCTCTCTCTCTCTCTCTCTCTCTCTCTGTCTCTCTCTCTCTCTCTCTCTCTCTCTGTCTCTCTCTCTCTCTATCTCTCTCTGTCTCTGTCTCTCTCTCTGTCTCTCTCTCTGTCTCTCTCTCTCTGTCTCTCTCTCTCTGTCTCTCTCTGTCTCTCTCTCTCTGTCTCTGTCTCTCTGTCTCTCTCTCTCTCTCTCTCTCTGTCTCTCTCTCTCTGTCTCTCTCTGTCTCTCTCTGTCTCTCTCTCTCTGTCCATCTCTGTCTCTCTCTCTCTGACTCTGACTGACACACATAGCCTACTCAGAGAGATGTGATAATGTTCTGTCCCGTAGTAGCTCGCGCGATCCCGTTGCCTGCACGCGGCCGAGCCTTTTACCGTTGCAATCTCGGTCGACCCCTCGCGACTGGTGGAAACTGGAAAACGGACTCCGACACACGCATGCACGCGCTCTGGTCGTTTCCACCACATCAGCCCGGGGATTACAACTGGCGTGGCTCGTGCACAGCTGGCCCGTGTTGTTTATGTAATAGCCGTGGTGCGAACTGATGGTAACATTAAAATATCACCGTTTGTTTCGTTCTGACGACGGAGCGGCTGGTTCTGTTCGTTCTGATGCTTTGACAACAACGGAATTTAACAGCGGGAACTGGGAGGAGTGTGAGCTCGAGCTCTCCCGTCACATGCACGTAAAGCACGCACACACAGCTCCGTGAAAATCAGCACACCGGAAAATCTGTTTGGAATACGGTGCGTCTCGCGCTCTTAACCTCTACCAGGGGGAGAGGCCGCCCCGTCGCGGACAGAGGGCAGGCCGGAGAGAGAGACAGAGAGGAGGAGGAGGAGGAGGTTGGTATAACGGTCATCGGTTCGTCTGTCGGTCTGAGGGATTCAGACAGCGGGTAGCTGTTCTCTACTGTAGCCGCATCGCAGCCACCCAACCCCTATACATCTGCTGCTGTGGCCCGCTGACTGATTGGAGGATGAACGGAAGGGATTAACGACGAGGGAGAAAGAGAGAGGGGGAAGAGGAGAGGGGTAGAGAGAGGGAAGAGGAGAGGGATAGAGAAAGGATGGGTAAGGACCAGGACCTGCTTCATGCGGTGAAGACCGAGGATCTTCTGACGGTGCAGCGGCTTCTCCAGCGACCCAGGCCCGGGAAAACCAGTCAGTACCCCCTCTAACCCACACACTGGACACACACACACTGACATGCACACGCACACACACGCAGACGCAAACGCATGCTTCACAACGATGTCAGGACAGTGGCGGGGTGTGTGTGTGTGACGTATGTGTGTATCCCGCAGGTTGGGACAAATCCGATGTGATGTCGATAAACACGCGTTTGTACATGTGTGTGATAGAGAGAGATGATGAGGGTAATGATGATGATGATGAGGAAGAAGAGGGAATTGATGATGAGGAAGATGAGGGAATTGATGATGATGAGGAGGATGATGAGGGAGATGAAATCAAATCAAATCAAATTTTATTTGCCAAACACCACAGGTATTAAACCTTAAGGTATTTCTCCTTACAGTGAAATGTTGAATACAACAGGTATTAAACCTTACAGTGAAATGTTTACTTACAAGCCCTTAACCAACAATGCAGTTTTAAGAAAATACCTACAAATATATAGTACAGAGTCAGTACAGAGTCAATGTGGAGGCTATATACAGGGGGTACTGGTACAGAGTCAATGTGGAGACTATATACAGGGGTACTTTGGTACAGAGTCAATGTGGAGGCTATATACAGGGGTACTGGTACAGAGTCAATGTGGAGGCTATATACAGGGGTACCAGTACAGAGTCAATGTGGAGGCTATATACAGGGGTACAGGTACAGAGTCAATGTGGAGGCTATATACAGGGGTACCGGTACAGAGTCAATGTGGAGGCTATATACAGGGGTACTGGTACAGAGTCAATGTGGAGGCTATATACAGGGGTACTGGTACAGAGTCAATGTGGAGGCTATATACAGGGGGTACTGGTACAGAGTCAATGTGGAGGCTATATACAGGGGTACCGGTACAGAGTCAATGTGGAGGCTATATACAGGGGTACTGGTACAGAGTCAATGTGGAGGCTATATACAGGGGGTACTGGTACAGAGTCAATGTGGAGGCTATATACAGGGGGTACTGGTACAGAGTCAATGTGGAGGCTATATACAGGGGGTACCGGTACAGAGTCAATGTGGAGGCTATATACAGGGGGTACTGGTACAGAGTCAATGTGGAGGCTATATACAGGGGTTACCGGTACAGAGTCAATGTGGAGGCTATATACAGGGGGTACCGGTAGAGTCAATGTGGAGGCTATATACAGGGGGTACCGGTACAGAGTCAATGTGGAGGCTATATACAGGGGTACCGGTACAGAGTCAATGTGGAGGCTATATACAGGTGGTACCGGTACAGAGTCAATGTGGAGGCTATATACAGGGGTACAGGTACAGAGTCAATGTGGAGGCTATATACAGGGGGTACTGGTACAGAGTCAATGTGGAGGCTATATACAGGGGGTACTGGTACAGAGTCAATGTGGAGGCTATATACAGGGGTACAGGTACAGAGTCAATGTGGAGGCTATATACAGGGGTACAGGTACAGAGTCAATGTGGAGGCTATATACAGGGGGTACCGGTACAGAGTCAATGTGGAGGCTATATACAGGGGGTACCGGTACAGAGTCAATGTGGAGGCTATATACAGGGGGTACCGGTACAGAGTCAATGTGGAGGCTATATACAGGGGTACCGGTACAGAGTCAATGTGGAGGCTATATACAGGGGGTTCCGGTACAGAGTCAATGTGGAGGCTATATACAGGGGGTACCGGTACAGAGTCAATGTGGAGGCTATATACAGGGGTACCGGTACAGAGTCAATGTGGAGGCTATATACAGGGGGTACCGGTACAGAGTCAATGTGGAGGCTATATACAGGGGTACGGTACAGAGTCAATGTGGAGGCTATATACAGGGGTACCTGTACAGAGTCAATGTGGAGGCTATATACAGGGGTACCGGTACAGAGTCAATGTGGAGGCTATATACAGGGGTACCGGTACAGAGTCAATGTGGAGGCTATATACAGGGGGTACCTGTACAGAGTCAATGTGGAGGCTATATACAGGGGTACCGGTACAGAGTCAATGTGGAGGCTATATACAGGGGTACCGGTACAGAGTCAATGTGGAGGCTATATACAGGGGGTACAGAGTCAATGTGGAGGCTATATACAGGGGTACCGGTACAGAGTCAATGTGGAGGCTATATACAGGGGTACAGGTACAGAGTCAATGTGGAGGCTATATAGACCTAAGGGGTAGACTAATGCTGTTATAGACCTAATGCTGTTATAGACCTAATGCTGTTATAGACCTAATGCTGTTATAGACCTAATACTGTTATAGACCTAATGCTGTTATAGACCTAATGCTGTTATAGACCTAATGCTGTTATAGACCAATACTGTTATAGACCTAATACTGTTATAGACCTAATACTGTTATAGACCTAATGCTGTTATAGACCTAATAGACCTAATACTGTTATAGACCTAATGCTGTTATAGACCTAATATAGACCTAATACTGTTATAGACCTAATACTGTAGACCTATATAGACCTAATACTGTTATAGACCTAATACTGTTATAGACCTATATGCTAATGCTGTTATAGACCTAAATATAGACCTAATACTGTTATAGACCTATAGAGACCTAATACTGTTATAGACCTATATATAGACCTAATACTGTTATAGACCTAATATAGACCTAATGCTGTTATAGACCTAATATAGACCTAATACTGTTATAGACCTAATGCTGTTATAGACCTAATACTGTTATAGACCTAATACTATAGACCTAATATAGACCTAATACTGTTATAGACCTAATGCTGTTATAGACCTAAACTGTTATAGACCTAATACTGTTATAGACCTAATACTGTGTTATAGACCTAATGCTGTTATAGACCTAATGACCTAATACTGTTATAGACCTAATGCTGTTATAGACCTAATACTGTTATAGACCTAATGCTGTTATAGACCTAATATAGACCTAATGCTGTTATAGACCTAATGCTGTTATAGACCTAATGCTGTTATAGACCTAATACTGTTATAGACCTATATAGACCTAATGCTGTTATAGACCTAATGCTGTTATAGACCTAATACTGTTATAGACCTAATGCTGTTATAGACCTACTGTTATAGACCTAATGCTGTTATAGACCTAATGCTATAGACCTAATACTGTTATAGACCTAATGCTGTTATAGACCTAATATAGACCTAATGCTGTTATAGTTATAGACCTAATACTGTTATAGACCTAATACTGTTATAGACCTAAATATAGACCTAATACTGTTATAGACCTAATATAGACCTAATGCTGTTATAGACCTAATACTGTTATAGACCTAATACTGTTATAGACCTAATGCTGTTATAGACCTAATGCTGTTATAGACCTAATATAGACCTAATACTGTTATAGACCTAATACTGTTATAGACCTAATATAGACCTAATACTGTTATAGACCTAATGCTGTTATAGACCTAATACTGTTATAGACCTAATACTGTTATAGACCTAATATAGACCTAATACTGTTATAGACCTATATAGACCTGTTATAGACCTAATACTGTTATAGACCTAATGCTGTTATAGACCTAATACTGTTATAGACCTAATGCTGTTATAGACCTAATGCTGTTATAGACCTAATGCTGTTATAGACCTACTGTTATAGACCTAATACTGTTATAGACCTAATGCTGTTATAGACCTAATGCTGTTATAGACCTATATGACCTAATACTGTTATAGACCTAATGCTGTTATAGACCTAATACTGTTATAGACCTAATACTGTTATAGACCTAATGCTGACCTATATAGACCTAATACTGTTATAGACCTAATACTGTTATAGTTATAGACCTAATACTGTTATAGACCTAATACTGTTATAGACCTAATACTGTTATAGACCTAATGCTGTTATAGACCTAATACTGTTATAGACCTAATACTGTTATAGACCTAATATAGACCTAATACTGTTATAGACCTAATATAGACCTAATATAGACCTAATGCTGTTATAGACCTAATATAGACCTAATACTGTTATAGACCTAATGCTGTTATAGACCTAATACTGTTATAGACCTAATACTGTTATAGACCTAATACTGTTATAGACCTAATGCTGTTATAGACCTAATACTGTTATAGACCTAATGCTGTTATAGACCTAATGCTGTTATAGACCTAATACTGTTATAGACCTAATACTGTTATAGACCTAATGCTGTTATAGACCTAATGCTGTTATAGACCTAATACTGTTATAGACCTAATGCTGTTATAGACCTAATACTGTTATAGACCTAATGCTGTTATAGACCTAATACTGTTATAGACCTAATGCTGTTATAGACCTAATACTGTTATAGACCTAATGCTGTTATAGACCTAATACTGTTATAGACCTAATACTGTTATAGACCTAATACTGTTATAGACCTAATGCTGTTATAGACCTAATACTGTTATAGACCTAATGCTGTTATAGACCTAATATAGACCTAATACTGTTATAGACCTAATGCTGTTATAGACCTAATGCTGTTATAGACCTAATACTGTTATAGACCTAATATAGACCTAATGCTGTTATAGACCTAATGCTGTTATAGACCTAATGCTGTTATAGACCTAATACTGTTATAGACCTAATACTGTTATAGACCTAATACTGTTATAGACCTAATGCTGTTATAGACCTAATACTGTTATAGACCTAATATAGACCTAATACTGTTATATACCTAATGCTGTTATAGAACTAATACTGTTATAGACCTAATGCTGTTATAGACCTAATGATGTTATAGACCTAATACTGTTATAGACCTAATGCTGTTATAGACCTAATACTGTTATAGACCTAATGCTGTTATAGACCTAATGCTGTTATAGACCTAATACTGTTATAGACCTAATATAGACCTAATACTGTTATAGACCTAATGCTGTTATAGACCTAATGCTGTTATAGACCTAATGCTGTTATAGACCTAATACTGTTATAGACCTAATGCTGTTATAGACCTAATACTGTTATAGACCTAATGCTGTTATAGACCTAATGCTGTTATAGACCTAATACTGTTATAGACCTAATACTGTTATAGACCTAATATAGACCTAATACTGTTATAGACCTAATACTGTTATAGACCTAATGCTGTTATAGACCTAATACTGTTATAGACCTAATATAGACCTAATGCTGTTATAGACCTAATGCTGTTATAGACCTAATACTGTTATAGACCTAATGCTGTTATAGACCTAATACTGTTATAGACCTAATACTGTTATAGACCTAATATAGACCTAATGCTGTTATAGACCTAATGCTGTTATAGACCTAATACTGTTATAGACCTAATACTGTTATAGACCTAATGCTGTTATAGACCTAATACTGTTATAGACCTAATACTGTTATAGACCTAATGCTGTTATAGACCTAATGCTGTTATAGACCTAATACTGTTATAGACCTAATGCTGTTATAGACCTAATACTGTTATAGACCTAATGCTGTTATAGACCTAATACTGTTATAGACCTAATACTGTTATAGACCTAATATAACCTAACTGTTATAGACCTAATACTGTTATAGACCTAATACTGTTATAGACCTAATGCTGTTATAGACCTAATACTGTTATAGACCTAATACTGTTATAGACCTAATGCTGTTATAGACCTAATACTGTTATAGACCTAATGCTGTTATAGACCTAATACTGTTATAGACCTAATACTGTTATAGACCTAATGCTGTTATAGACCTAATGCTGTTATAGACCTAATACTGTTATAGACCTAATGCTGTTATAAACCTAATGCTGTTATAGACCTAATATAGACCTAATGCTGTTATAGACCTAATGCTGTTATAGACCTAATGCTGTTATAGACCTAATATAGACCTAATGCTGTTATAGACCTAATACTGTTATAGACCTAATACTATTATAGACCTAATGCTGTTATAGACCTAATGCTGTTATAGACCTAATGCTGTTATAGACCTAATACTGTTATAGACCTAATGCTGTTATAGACCTAATGCTGTTATTATAGACCTAATGCTGTTATAGACCTAATACTGTTATAGACCTAATGCTGTTATAGACCTAATGCTGTTATAGACCTAATACTGTTATAGACCTAATACTGTTATAGACCTAATGCTGTTATAGACCTACTGTTATAGACCTAATACTGTTATAGACCTAATACTGTTATAGACCTAATGCTGTTATAGACCTAATACTGTTATAGACCTAATACTGTTATAGACCTAATACTGTTATAGACCTAATGCTGTTATAGACCTAATACTGTTATAGACCTAATACTGTTATAGACCTAATGCTGTTATAGACCTAATGCTGTTATAGACCTAATGCTGTTATAGACCTAATACTGTTATAGACCTAATGCTGTTATAGACCTAATAGACCTAATGCTTATAGACCTAATGCTGTTATAGACCTAATGCTGTTATAGACCTAATACTGTTATAGACCTAATGCTGTTATAGACCTAATGCTGTTATAGACCTAATGCTGTTATAGACCTAATGCTGTTATAGACCTAATGCTGTTATAGACCTAATGCTGTTATAGACCTAATGCTGTTATAGACCTAATACTGTTATAGACCTAATACTGTTATAGACCCTAATACTGTTATAGACCTAATACTGTTATAGACCTAATACTGTTATAGACCTAATGCTGTTATAGACCTAATGCTGTTATAGACCTAACCTAATGCTGTTATAGACCTAATGCTGTTATAGACCTAATATAGACCTAATGCTGTTATAGACCTAATGCTGTTATAGACCTAATGCTGTTATAGACCTAATGCTGTTATAGACCTAATATAGACCTAATGCTGTTATAGACCTAATGCTGTTATAAACCTAATGCTGTTATAGACCTAATACTGTTATAGACCTAATACTGTTATAGACCTAATGCTGTTATAGACCTAATACTGTTATAGACCTAATACTGTTATAGACCTAATACTGTTATAGACCTAATGCTGTTATAGACCTAATACTGTTATAGACCCAATATAGACCTAATACTGTTATAGACCTAATGCTGTTATAGACCTAATGCTGTTATAGACCTAATATAGACCTAATGCTGTTATAGACCTAATACTGTTATAGACCTAATACTGTTATAGACCTAATGCTGTTATAGACCTAATGCTGTTATAGACCTAATACTGTTATAGACCTAATGCTGTTATAGACCTAATGCTGTTATAGACCTAATATAGACCTAATACTGTTATAGACCTAATACTGTTATAGACCTAATGCTGTTATAGACCTAATGCTGTTATAGACCTAATGCTGTTATAGACCTAATGCTGTTATAGACCTAATACTGTTATAGACCTAATATAGACCTAATGCTGTTATAGACCTAATGCTGTTATAGACCTAATGCTGTTATAGACCTAATGCTGTTATAGACCTAATACTGTTATAGACCTAATACTGTTATAGACCTAATACTGTTATAGACCTAATACTGTTATAGACCTAATGCTGTTATAGACCTAATGCTGTTATAGACCTAATGCTGTTATAGACCTTATACTGTTATAGACCTAATGCTGTTATAGACCTAATGCTGTTATAGACCTAATACTGTTATAGACCTAATGCTGTTATAGACCTAATGCTGTTATAGACCTAATACTGTTATAGACCTAATGCTGTTATATACCTAATACTGTTATAGACCTAATACTGTTATAGACCTAATATAGACCTAATGCTGTTATAGACCTAATACTGTTATAGACCTACTACTGTTATAGACCTAATGCTGTTATAGACCTAATGCTGTTATATACCTAATACTGTTATAGACCTAATACTGTTATAGACCTAATGCTGTTATATACCTAATACTGTTATAGACCTAATACTGTTATAGACCTAATATAGACCTAATACTGTTATAGACCTAATGCTGTTATAAACCTAATGCTGTTATAGACCTAATGCTGTTATAGACCTAATACTGTTATAGACCTAATGCTGTTATAGACCTAATACTGTTATAGACCTAATACTGTTATAGACCTAATAGACCTAATGTTATAGACCTAATGCTGTTATAGACCTAATACTGTTATAGACCTAATACTGTTATAGACCTAATATAGACCTAATACTGTTATAGACCTAATGCTGTTATAGACCTAATACTGTTATAGACCTAATATAGACCTAATGCTGTTATAGACCTAATGCTGTTATAGACCTAATACTGTTATAGACCTAATACTGTTATAGACCTAATGCTGTTATAGACCTAATGCTGTTATAGACCTAATGCTGTTATAGACCTAATACTGTTATAGACCTAATATAGACCTAATGCTGTTATAGACCTAATGCTGTTATAGACCTAATGCTGTTATAGACCTAATGCTGTTATAGACCTAATACTGTTATAGACCCTAACCTAATACTGTTATAGACCTAATGCTGTTATAGACCTAATATAGACCTAATACTGTTATAGACCTAATGCTGTTATAGACCTAATACTGTTATAGACCTAATGCTGTTATAGTCCTAATATAGACCTAATGCTGTTATAGACCTAATGCTGTTATAGACCTAATGCTGTTATAAACCTAATACTGTTATAGACCTAATACTGTTATAGACCTAATGCTGTTATAGACCTAATACTGTTATAGACCTAATGCTGTTATAGACCTAATGCTGTTATAGACCTAATACTGTTATAGACCTAATGCTGTTATAGACCTAATACTGTTATAGACCTAATGCTGTTATAGACCTAATGCTGTTATAGACCTAATGCTGTTATAGACCTAATGCTGTTATAGACCTAATATAGACCTAATGCTGTTATAGACCTAATGCTGTTATAGACCTAATACTGTTATAGACCTAATACTGTTATAGACCTAATACTGTTATAGACCTAATGCTGTTATAGACCTAATGCTGTTATAGACCTAATACTGTTATAGACCTAATGCTGTTATAGACCTAATGCTGTTATAGACCTAATGCTGTTATAGACCTAATGCTGTTATAGACCTAATATAGACCTAATGCTGTTATAGACCTAATGCTGTTATAGACCTAATACTGTTATAGACCTAATACTGTTATAGACCTAATACTGTTATAGACCTAATATAGACCTAATACTGTTATAGACCTAATACTGTTATAGACCTAATACTGTTATAGACCTAATACTGTTATAGACCTAATACTGTTATAGACCTAATATAGACCTAATGCTGTTATAGACCTAATACTGTTATAGACCTAATACTGTTATAGACCTAATGCTGTTATAGACCTAATGCTGTTATAGACCTAATGCTGTTATAGACCTAATACTGTTATAGACCTAATGCTGTTATAGACCTAATATAGACCTAATGCTGTTATAGACCTAATGCTGTTATAGACCTAATATAGACCTAATGCTGTTATAGACCTAATACTGTTATAGACCTAATGCTGTTATAGACCTAATACTGTTATAGACCTAATGCTGTTATAGACCTAATGCTGTTATAGACCTAATGCTGTTATAGACCTAATACTGTTATAGACCTAATGCTGTTATAGACCTAATACTGTTATAGACCTAATACTGTTATAGACCTAATATAGACCTAATGCTGTTATAGACCTAATACTGTTATAGACCTAATGCTGTTATAGACCTAATACTGTTATAGACCTAATACTGTTATAGACCTAATGCTGTTATAGACCTAATATAGACCTAATGCTGTTATAGACCTAATACTGTTATAGACCTAATGCTGTTATAGACCTAATACTGTTATAGACCTAATACTGTTATAGACCTAATATAGACCCAATGCTGTTATAGACCTAATGCTGTTATAGACCTAATATAGACCTAATGCTGTTATAGACCTAATGCTGTTATAGACCTAATATAGACCTAATGCTGTTATAGACCTAATGCTGTTATAGACCTAATGCTGTTATAGACCTAATGCTGTTATAGACCTAATATAGACCTAATGCTGTTATAGACCTAATGCTGTTATAGACCTAATGCTGTTATAGACCTAATACTGTTATAGACCTAATACTGTTATAGACCTAATGCTGTTATAGACCTAATGCTGTTATAGACCTAATACTGTTATAGACCCAATATAGACCTAATACTGTTATAGACCTAATGCTGTTATAGACCTAATGCTGTTATAGACCTAATATAGACCTAATGCTGTTATAGACCTAATACTGTTATAGACCTAATACTGTTATAGACCTAATGCTGTTATAGACCTAATGCTGTTATAGACCTAATACTGTTATAGACCTAATGCTGTTATAGACCTAATGCTGTTATAGACCTAATATAGACCTAATACTGTTATAGACCTAATACTGTTATAGACCTAATGCTGTTATAGACCTAATGCTGTTATAGACCTAATGCTGTTATAGACCTAATATAGACCTAATGCTGTTATAGACCTAATGCTGTTATAGACCTAATGCTGTTATAGACCTAATACTGTTATAGACCTAATATAGACCTAATGCTGTTATAGACCTAATGCTGTTATAGACCTAATGCTGTTATAGACCTAATGCTGTTATAGACCTAATACTGTTATAGACCTAATACTGTTATAGACCTAATACTGTTATAGACCTAATACTGTTATAGACCTAATGCTGTTATAGACCTAATGCTGTTATAGACCTAATGCTGTTATAGACCTTATACTGTTATAGACCTAATGCTGTTATAGACCTAATACTGTTATAGACCTAATACTGTTATAGACCTAATGCTGTTATAGACCTAATGCTGTTATAGACCTAATACTGTTATAGACCTAATGCTGTTATATACCTAATGCTGTTATAGACCTAATGCTGTTATAGACCTAATGCTGTTATAGACCTAATACTGTTATAGACCTAATACTGTTATAGACCTAATACTGTTATAGACCTAATACTGTTATAGACCTAATACTGTTATAGACCTAATATAGACCTAATGCTGTTATAGACCTAATACTGTTATAGACCTACTACTGTTATAGACCTAATGCTGTTATAGACCTAATGCTGTTATATACCTAATACTGTTATAGACCTAATACTGTTATAGACCTAATATAGACCTAATGCTGTTATATACCTAATACTGTTATAGACCTAATACTGTTATAGACCTAATATAGACCTAATGCTGTTATATACCTAATACTGTTATAGACCTAATACTGTTATAGACCTAATATAGACCTAATACTGTTATAGACCTAATATAGACCTAATACTGTTATAGACCTAATGCTGTTATAGACCTAATGCTGTTATAGACCTAATATAGACCTAATACTGTTATAGACCTAATGCTGTTATAGACCTAATATAGACCTAATACTGTTATAGACCTAATGCTGTTATAGACCTAATGCTGTTATAGACCTAATACTGTTATAGACCTAATGCTGTTATAGACCTAATACTGTTATAGACCTAATACTGTTATAGACCTAATATAGACCTAATGCTGTTATAGACCTAATGCTGTTATAGACCTAATACTGTTATAGACCTAATACTGTTATAGACCTAATATAGACCTAATGCTGTTATAGACCTAATGCTGTTATAGACCTAATACTGTTATAGACCTAATACTGTTATAGACCTAATGCTGTTATAGACCTAATGCTGTTATAGACCTAATGCTGTTATAGACCTAATACTGTTATAGACCTAATACTGTTATAGACCTAATGCTGTTATAAACCTAATGCTGTTATAGACCTAATGCTGTTATAGACCTAATGCTGTTATAGACCTAATACTGTTATAGACCTAATACTGTTATAGACCTAATATAGACCTAATGCTGTTATAGACCTAATGCTGTTATAGACCTAATGCTGTTATAGACCTAATGCTGTTATAGACCTAATACTGTTATAGACCTAATATAGACCTAATGCTGTTATAGACCTAATGCTGTTATAGACCTAATGCTGTTATAGACCTAATACTGTTATAGACCTAATGCTGTTATAGACCTAATGCTGTTATAGACCTAATGCTGTTATAGACCTAATGCTGTTATAGACCTAATACTGTTATAGACCTAATACTGTTATAGACCTAATACTGTTATAGACCTAATATAGACCTAATACTGTTATAGACCTAATATAGACCTAATACTGTTATAGACCTAATGCTGTTATAGACCTAATGCTGTTATAGACCTAATACTGTTATAGACCTAATGCTGTTATAGACCTAATGCTGTTATAGACCTAATGCTGTTATAGACCTAATGCTGTTATAGACCTAATGCTGTTATAGACCTAATGCTGTTATAGACCTAATACTGTTATAGACCTAATACTGTTATAGACCTAATATAGACCTAATGCTGTTATAGACCTAATGCTGTTATAGACCTAATGCTGTTATAGACCTAATACTGTTATAGACCTAATGCTGTTATAGACCTAATATAGACCTAATACTGTTATAGACCTAATGCTGTTATAGACCTAATGCTGTTATAGACCTAATGCTGTTATAAACCTAATACTGTTATAGACCTAATACTGTTATAGACCTAATGCTGTTATAGACCTAATGCTGTTATAGACCTAATACTGTTATAGACCTAATACTGTTATAGACCTAATACTGTTATAGACCTAATACTGTTATAGACCTAATGCTGTTATAGACCTAATACTGTTATAGACCTAATACTGTTATAGACCTAATGCTGTTATAGACCTAATACTGTTATAGACCTAATGCTGTTATAGACCTAATGCTGTTATAGACCTAATACTGTTATAGACCTAATATAGACCCAATGCTGTTATAGACCTAATGCTGTTATAGACCTAATGCTGTTATAGACCTAATGCTGTTATAGACCTAATACTGTTATAGACCTAATACTGTTATAGACCTAATACTGTTATAGACCTAATATAGACCTAATACTGTTATAGACCTAATACTGTTATAGACCTAATACTGTTATAGACCTAATACTGTTATAGACCTAATGCTGTTATAGACCTAATGCTGTTATAGACCTAATACTGTTATAGACCTAATACTGTTATAGACCTAATATAGACCTAATGCTGTTATAGACCTAATACTGTTATAGACCTAATGCTGTTATAGACCTAATACTGTTATAGACCTAATGCTGTTATAGACCTAATACTGTTATAGACCTAATGCTGTTATAGACCTAATACTGTTATAGACCTAATGCTGTTATAGACCTAATACTGTTATAGACCTAATATAGACCTAATACTGTTATAGACCTAATTCTGTTATAGACCTAATACTGTTATAGACCCAATATAGACCTAATGCTGTTATAGACCTAATGCTGTTATAGACCTAATACTGTTATAGACCTAATATAGACCTAATGCTGTTATAGACCTAATACTGTTATAGACCTAATACTGTTATATACCTAATGCTGTTATAGACCTAATGCTGTTATAGACCTAATACTGTTATAGACCTAATACTGTTATAGACCTAATACTGTTATAGACCTAATATAGACCTAATACTGTTATAGACCTAATACTGTTATAGACCTAATACTGTTATAGACCTAATGCTGTTATAGACCTAATGCTGTTATAGACCTAATACTGTTATAGACCTAATATAGACCTAATACTGTTATAGACCTAATGCTGTTATAGACCTAATACTGTTATAGACCTAATATAGACCTAATGCTGTTATAGACCTAATACTGTTATAGACCTAATACTGTTATAGACCTAATGCTGTTATAGACCTAATACTGTTATAGACCTAATGCTGTTATAGACCTAATGCTGTTATAGACCTAATGCTGTTATAGACCTAATGCTGTTATAGACCTAATATAGACCTAATACTGTTATAGACCTAATACTGTTATAGACCTAATATAGACCTAATACTGTTATAGACCTAATGCTGTTATAGACCTAATACTGTTATAGACCTAATATAGACCTAATGCTGTTATAGACCTAATGCTGTTATAGACCTAATGCTGTTATAGACCTAATGCTGTTATAGACCTAATACTGTTATAGACCTAATACTGTTATAGACCTAATATAGACCTAATACTGTTATAGACCTAATTCTGTTATAGACCTAATACTGTTATAGACCTAATATAGACCTAATGCTGTTATAGATGCATGTTATAAGACCTAATGCTGTTATAGACCTAATGCTGTTATAGACCTAATACTGTTATAGACCTAATATAGACCTAATACTGTTATAGACCTAATACTGTTATAGACCTAATACTGTTATAAACCTAATGCTGTTATAGACCTAATATAGACCTAATGCTGTTATAGACCTAATGCTGTTATAGACCTAATATAGACCTAATGCTGTTATAGACCTAATGCTGTTATAGACCTAATACTGTTATAGACCTAATATAGACCTAATACTGTTATAGACCTAATGCTGTTATAGACCTAATGCTGTTATAGACCTAATGCTGTTATAGACCTAATACTGTTATAGACCTAATACTGTTATAGACCTAATGCTGTTATAGACCTAATACTGTTATAGACCTAATACTGTTATAGACCTAATACTGTTATAGACCTAATACTGTTATAGACCTAATATAGACCTAATGCTGTTATAGACCTAATGCTGTTATAGACCTAATATAGACCTAATGCTGTTATAGACCTAATGCTGTTA
>NW_027040275.1:32500-65246 GCF_034236695.1 Oncorhynchus nerka
TGGTGATGGTGAGGTGTGTGTGTGTGTGTGTGTGTGTGTGTGTGTGTGTGTGTGTGTGTGTGTGTGTGTTCCTGCAGAGGAACCTGTATGGGGTGTTTAATAATTCAGAGAAAAATCTGGTTCCACACACACCTACACACACACCTACCACAGGTCTATAGTGTGGCTGGGGACATTTAGCCTCTAACATCAGGGTGTCCGATTGGTTGAGCAGCAAGAAGTAGTGGGCGGGGCTCAGAGAGGTAGAGTAGAGAGAGAGAACCCTAACCCTCGTAGAGAGGGAACCCTAACCCTAGTAGAGAGAGAACCCTAACTCTAGTAGAGAGGGAACCCTAACCTAGTAGAGAGAACCATAACCCTAGTAGAGAGAGAGAGAACCCTAACCCTAGTAGAGAGAGAACCCTAACCCTATTAGAGAGAGAGAGAGAACCCTAACCCTAGTAGAGAGAGACCCCCTAACCCTATTAGAGAGAGAGAGAGAACCCTAACCCTATTAGAGAGAGAGACCCCTAACCCTAGTAGAGAGAGACCCCTAACCCTAGTAGAGAGAGACCCCTAACCCTAGTAGAGAGAGACCCCTAACTCTAGTAGAGAGAGAACCCTAACCCTATTAGAGAGAGAGAGAGAACCCTAGTAGAGAGAGAACCCTAACCCTAGTAGAGAGTGAACCCTAATCCTATTAGAGAGAGAGAGACCCCTAACCCTAGTAGAGAGAGAGAACCCTAACCCTAGTAGAGAGAGAACCTAATCCTAGTAGAGAGAGAGAGAACCCTAACTCTAGTAGAGAGTGAACCCTAATCCTATTAGAGAGAGAGAGACCCCTAACCCTAGTAGAGAGAGAGAACCCTAACCCTAGTAGAGAGAGAACCCTAATCCTAGTAGAGAGAGAGAACCCTAACCCTTATAGAGAGAGAACCCTAACCCCAGTAAAGAGAGAGAACCCTAACCCTATTAGAGAGAGATCCCTAACCCTAGTAGAGAGAGAGAACCCTAACCCTCGTAGTGAGAGAGAACCTTAACCCTAGTAGAGAGAGAGAACCCTAACCTAGTGTAGAGAGAGAAACCTAACCCTAGTAGAGAGAGAACCTAACCCTAGTGTAGAGAGAACCTAACCTAGTAGAGAGAGAGAACCTAACCCTAGTAGAGAGAACCCTAACCCTAGTAGAGAGAGAACCCTAACCCTAGTAGAGAGAGAGAACCTAACCTAGTGTAGAGAGAGAACCCTAACCCTAGTAGAACCTAACCTAGAGAGAGAGAACCCTAACCCTAGTAGAGAGAGAACCTAACCCTAGTAGAGAGAGAACCTAACCCTAGTAGAGAGAGAACCTAACCCTAGTAGAGAGAACCCTAACCCTAGTAGAGAGAGAACCTAACCCTAGTAGAGAGAGAACCTAACCCTAGAACCCTAACCCTAGTAGAGAGAGAGAACCTAACCCTAGTAGAGAGAGAACCCTAACCTAGTAGAGAGAGAACCCTAACCCTAGTAGAGAGAGAGAACCTAACCCTAGTAGAGAGAGAAACCTAACCCTAGTAGAGAGAGAACCCTAACCCTAGTAGAGAGAGAACCTAACCTAGTGTAGAGAACCTAACCTAGTAGAGAGAGAACCCTAACCCTAGTAGAGAGAGAGAACCCTAACCCTAGTAGAGAGAACCCTAACCTAGTAGAGGAGAACCCTAACCTAGTAGAGGGAGAACCTAACCTAGTGGAGAGAGAGAACCTAACCCTAGTAGAGAGAGAACCTAACCTAGTAGAGAGAGAGAACCTAACCTAGTAGAGAGAACCTAACCCTAGTAGAGAGAGACCTAACCTAGTAACCCTATTCCCTAGTAGAGAGAGAGAACCCTAACCTAGTAGAGAGAGAACCTAACCCTAGTAGAGAGAGAGACCCTAACCCTAGTAGAGAGAGAGAACCTAGTAACCTAGTAGTGTGGAGAGAACCCTAACCCTAGTAGAGAGAGAACCTAACCCTAGTAGAGAGAGAACCTAACCTAGTAGAGAGAGAACCCTAACCCTAGTAGAGAGAGGGGAGAACCCTAACCTAGGGCCTAACCCTAGTAGAGAGAGAACCCTAAGCCTAGTAGTGAGAGAGAACCTAACCCTAGTAGGAGAGGGAAGACCCTAACCCTAGTGGAGAGAGAACCCTAACCCTAGTAGAGAGAGAGACCCTAACCCTAGTAGAGAGAGAGAACCTAACCCTAGTAGAACCTAACCCTAGAGAGAGAACCTAACCCTAGTAGAGAGAGAGACCCTAACCCTAGTAGTGAGGGAGAACCTAACCTAGTAGAGAGAGGCCCTAACCCTAGTAGAGAGAACCCTAACCCTAGTAGAGAGAGAGAACCTAACCTAGTAGAGGAGAACCCTAACCTAGTAAGAGAGGAGAACCCTAACCCTAGTGAGAGAGAGAGAACCCTAACCCTAGTAGAGAGAGAACCCTAACCCTAGTAGAGAGAGAACCTAACCCTAGAGAGAGGAGCCTAACCCTAGTAGAGAACCCTAACCTAGTAGAGAGAGAACCTAACCCTAGTAGAGAGAACCCTAACCCTAGAGAGAGAACCCTAACCCTAGTAGAGAGAGAACCTAACCCTAGTAGAGAGAGAGAACCCTAACCCTAGTAGAGAAGGCCTAACCTAGTAGAGAGAGGGCCTAACCCTAGTAGAGAGAGAACCCTAACCTAGTAGAGAGAGAGAGAACCTAACCCTAGTGGAGGCCTAACCTGGTAAGAGAAACCTAACCCTAGTAGTAAGAGAGAACCCTAACCCTAGTAGAAGAAGACCCTGCCTAGTAGAGAGAGAGCCTACCCTAGTACCCTAACCCTAGTGAGAGAGACCTAGAGAACCTAACCCTAGTAGAGGGAGAACCCTAACCCTAGTAGAGAGAGAACCCTAACCTAGTAGAGAGAGAGAACCTAACCCTAGTAGAGAGAGAACCTAACCCCTAGTAGGTGATACAGTATGTAGTAGAACAGATACCTATGTATGTAGAGAGGACAGGATACAGTATGTAGAACAGTGAACCAGTATGTATGTAGATAGGGGTATGATACAGATACAGTATGTATGTAGATAGGGGACAGTGATACAGTATGTATGTAGATAGGGGACAGTGATACAGTATGTATATAGATGAGGGGACAGTGATACAGTATGTATATGAGATGGGGACAGTAACCTATGTATATAGATAGGGACAGTGATACAGTATGTATGTAGATAGGGGACAGTGATACAGTGATACAGTATGTATGTAGATAGGGGACAGTGATACAGTATGTATGTAGATAGGGGACAGTGATACAGTATGTATGTAGATAGGGGACAGTGATACAGTATGTATATAGATAGGGGACAGTGGTACAGTATGTATATAGATAGGGGACAGTGATACAGTATGTATGTAGATAGGGGACAGTGATACAGTATGTATATAGATAGGGGACAGTGATACAGTATGTATATAGATAGGGGACAGTGATACAGTATGTATATAGATAGGGGACAGTGAGACAGTGATACAGTATGTATATAGATAGGGGACAGTGATACAGTATGTATATAGATAGGGGACAGTGAGACAGTGATACAGTATGTATATAGATAGGGGACAGTGATACAGTATGTATGTAGATAGGGGACAGTGATACAGTATGTATGTAGATAGGGGACAGTGATACAGTATGTATGTAGATAGGGGACAGTGATACAGTATGTATGTAGATAGGGGGCAGTGATACAGTATGTATGTAGATAGGGGACAGTGATACAGTATGTATGTAGATAGGGGACAGTGATACAGTATGTATATAGATAGGGGACAGTGATACAGTATGTATGTAGATAGGGGACAGTGATACAGTATGTATGTAGATAGGAGACAGTGATACAGTATGTATGTAGATAGGGGACAGTGATACAGTATGTATATAGATAGGGGACAGTGATACAGTATGTATATAGATAGGGGACAGTGATACAGTATGTATGTAGATAGGGGACAGTGATACAGTATGTATGTAGATAGGGGACAGTGATACAGTATGTATATAGATAGGGGACAGTGATACAGTATGTATGTAGATAGGGACAGTGATACAGTATGTATAATAGGGGACAGTGATACAGTATGTATATAGATGGGGACAGATGTATATAGATAGGGGACAGTGATACAGTATGTATATAGATAGGGGACAGTGATACAGTATGTATGTAATGGGGGACAGTGATACAGTGATACAGTATGTATGTAGATAGGGGACAGTGATACAGTATGTATGTAGATAGGGGACAGTGATACAGTGATACAGTATGTATGTAGATAGGGGACAGTGATACAGTGATACAGTATGTATGTAGATAGGGGACAGTGATACAGTATGTATATAGATAGGGGACAGTGATACAGTATGTATATAGATAGGGGACAGTGATACAGTATGTATATAGATAGGGGACAGTGATACAGTATGTATGTAGATAGGAGTGACAGTGATACAGTATGTATATAGATAGGGGACAGTGATACAGTATGTATATAGATAGGGGACAGTGATACAGTATGTATGTAGATAGGGGACAGTGATACAGTATGTATATAGATAGGGGACAGTGATACAGTATGTATATAGATAGGGGACAGTGATACAGTATGTATGTAGATAGGGGACAGTGATACAGTATGTATGTAGATAGGGGACAGTGATACAGTATGTATATAGATAGGGGACAGTGATACAGTATGTATGTAGATAGGGGACAGTGATACAGTATGTATATAGATAGGGGACAGTGATACAGTATGTATATAGATAGGGGACAGTGATACAGTATGTATGTAGATAGGGGACAGTGATACAGTATGTATATAGATAGGGGACAGTGATACAGTATGTATATAGATAGGGACAGTGATACAGTATGTATGTAGATAGGGGACAGTGATACAGTATGTATATAGATAGGGGACAGTGATACAGTATGTATATAGATAGGGGACAGTGATACAGTATGTATATAGATAGGGGACAGTGATACAGTATGTATGTAGATAGGGGACAGTGATACAGTATGTATATAGATAGGGGACAGTGATACAGTATGTATATAGATAGGGACAGTGATACAGTATGTATGTAGATAGGGGACAGTGATACAGTATGTATGTAGATAGGGGACAGTGATACAGTATGTATATAGATAGGGGACAGTGATACAGTATGTATATAGATAGGGGACAGTGATACAGTATGTATATAGATAGGGGACAGTGATACAGTATGTATATAGATAGGGGACAGTGATACAGTATGTATATAGATAGGGGACAGTGATACAGTATGTATGTAGATAGGGGACAGTGATGTATATGTAGATAGGGGACAGTGATACAGTATGTATATAGATAGGGGACAGTGATACAGTATGTATATAGATAGGGGACAGTGATACAGTATGTATATAGATAGGGGACAGTGATACAGTATGTATGTAGATAGGGGACAGTGATACAGTATGTATGTAGATAGGGGACAGTGATACAGTGATACAGTATGTATGTAGATAGGGGACAGTGATACAGTATGTATGTAGATGGGGACAGTGGACAGTGATACAGTATGTATGTAGATAGGGGACAGTGATACAGTGATGTATATGTAGATAGGGGACAGTGATACAGTATGTATATAGATAGGGGACAGTGATACAGTATGTATATAGATAGGGGACAGTGATACAGTATGTATATAGATAGGGGACAGTGATACAGTATGTATGTAGATAGGGGACAGTGATACAGTGATACAGTATGTATATAGATAGGGGACAGTGATACAGTATGTATATAGATAGGGGACAGTGATACAGTATGTATGTAGATAGGGGACAGTGATACAGTATGTATATAGATAGGGGACAGTGATACAGTATGTATATAGATAGGGGACAGTAGATAGGGGACAGTGATACAGTATGTATGTAGATAGGGGACAGTGATACAGTATGTATGTAGATAGGGGACAGTGATACAGTATGTATATAGATAGGGGACAGTGATACAGTATGTATATAGATAGGGGACAGTGATACAGTATGTATATAGATAGGGGGGACAGTGATGTATGATGATAGGGGGACAGTATGTATGTATATAGATAGGGGACAGTGATACAGTATGTATATAGATAGGGGACAGTGATACAGTATGTATAGATAGGGGACAGTGATACAGTATGTATATGAATAGGGGACAGTGATACAGTATGTATATAGATAGGGGACAGTGATACAGTATGTATATAGATAGGGGACAGTGATACAGTATGTATGTAGATAGGGGACAGTGATACAGTATGTATATAGATAGGGGACAGTGATACAGTATGTATATAGATAGGGGACAGTGATACAGTATGTATGTAGATAGGGGACAGTGATACAGTATGTATGTAGATAGGGGACAGTGATACAGTATGTATATAGATAGGGGACAGTGATACAGTATGTATATAGATAGGGGACAGTGATACAGTATGTATATAGATAGGGGACAGTGATACAGTATGTATATAGATAGGGGACAGTGATACAGTATGTATGTAGATAGGGGACAGTGATACAGTGATACAGTATGTATGTAGATAGGGGACAGTGATACAGTATGTATGTAGATAGGGGACAGTGATACAGTATGTATGTAGATAGGGGACAGTGATACAGTATGTATATAGATAGGGGACAGTGGTACAGTATGTATATAGATAGGGGACAGTGATACAGTATGTATGTAGATAGGGGACAGTGATACAGTATGTATATAGATAGGGGACAGTGATACAGTATGTATATAGATAGGGGACAGTGATACAGTATGTATATAGATAGGGGACAGTGAGACAGTGATACAGTATGTATATAGATAGGGGACAGTGATACAGTATGTATATAGATAGGGGACAGTGAGACAGTGATACAGTATGTATGTAGATAGGGGACAGTGATACAGTATGTATATAGATAGGGGACAGTGATACAGTATGTATGTAGATAGGGGACAGTGATACAGTATGTATGTAGATACTGGGGACAGTGATACAGTATGTATGTAGATAGGGGACAGTGATACAGTATGTATGTAGATAGGGGACAGTGATACAGTATGTATGTAGATAGGGGACAGTGATACAGTATGTATGTAGATAGGGGACAGTGATACAGTATGTATGTAGATAGGGGACAGTGATACAGTATGTATGTAGATAGGGACAGTGATACAGTATGTATGTAGATAGGGGACAGTGATACAGTATGTATATGTGATAGGGGACAGTGATACAGTATGTATATGATAGGGGACAGTGATACAGTATGTATGTAGATAGGGGACAGTGATACAGTATGTATACAGATGAGGGGACAGTGATACAGTATGTATATAGATCTTTGGGGACAGTGATACAGTGATAGATAGGGGACAGTGATACAGTATGTATGTAGATAGGGGACAGTGATACAGTATGTATATAGATAGGGGACAGTGATACAGTATGTACAGATAGGGGACAGTGATACAGTGATACAGTATGTATGTAGATAGGGGACAGTGATACAGTATGTATGTAGACAGGGGACAGTGATACAGTGATATGTATGTATAGATAGGGGACAGTGATACAGTATGTATGTAGATAGGGGACAGTGATACAGTGATACAGTATGTATGTAGATAGGGGACAGTGATACAGTGATACAGTATGTATTAGATAGGGGACAGGGGACAGTGATACAGTATGTATAGATAGGGGACAGTGATACAGTATGTATATAGATAGGGGACAGTGATACAGTATGTATACTATGATGCCAGATAGGGGACAGTGATACAGTATGTATGTAGATAGGGGACAGTGATACAGTATGTATGTAGATAGGGGACAGTGATACAGTATGTATATAGATAGGGGACAGTGATACAGTATGTATATAGATGGGGGACAGTGATACAGTTGTAGGTTAGACAGAACGTGGACAGTGATACAGTATGTATATAATAGGGGACAGTGATACAGTATGTATACTAGATAGGGGACAGTGACAGACAGTGATACAGTATGTATATAGATAGGGGACAGTGATACAGTATGTATAGACAGGGGACAGATACAGTATGTATGTAGATAGGGGACAGTGATACAGTATGTATTTAGGACAGTATGTATGTAGATAGACAGGGGACAGTGATACAGTATGTATGTAGATAGGGGACAGTGATACAGTATGTATGTTAGATAGGGGACAGTGATACAGTATGTAGTGTGTATATAGATAGGGGACAGTGATACAGTATGTATGTAGATAGGGGACAGTGATACAGTATGTATGTAGATAGGGGACAGTGATACAGTATGTATGTAGATAGGGGACAGTGATACAGGTATGTATATAGATGGGGACAGTGATACAGTATGTATATAGATAGGGGACAGTGATACAGTATGTATATAGATAGGGACAGTGATACAGTATGTATGTAGATAGGGGACAGTGATACAGTATGTATATGCAGATAGGGGACAGTGATACAGTATGTATGTAGATAGGGGACAGTGATACAGTATGTATATAGATAGGGGACAGTGATACAGTATGTATATAGATAGGGGACAGTGATACAGTATGTATATAGATCAGGGGACAGTGATACAGTATGTATAGTAGATAGGGGACAGTTTGTCTATGTATGTAGTAGTTCAGGTGATACTGATACAGTATGTATGTAGATAGGGGACAGTGTACAGGTATGTTTGTCTTTAGGACAGTGATCAGTAGTTCAGGTGGCTGTTTGTCTTTGTAGGATAGTGTTCAGGTTACAGCTATGTTTGATAGATGCAGTGATCAGTATGGATATAGATCAGGGGACAGTGATACAGTTTGTCTATAGATAGGACCAGTAGTTCAGTGGCTGTTTATCTTTAGGGGACAGCATACTGTATGTCTTTGTAGGACATAGTTCAGGTGGCTGTTTGTCTTTGTAGGTCAGTAGTTCAGGTGGCTGTTTATCTTTTTGTATCAGTAGTTCACTGGCTGTTTGTCTTTGTGGGATGCTGTTCAGGTGGCTGTTTGTCTGTCCTAATCTAGTTCAGGTGGCTGTTTGTCTATTACGGACATGCTGTTCAGGTGGCTGTTAATCTACGGACACATGCTAGGACAGTAGTTCTAATCTGATTGCTGTATCGCTGTTTAATCTGCATGCATGCTGTAGTTCGGTGGCTCTTTGTCTTTGCAGGCAGTAGTTCATGTATATGCATGCTGTATCACTTTGATATCTATGCAGCGTCGCTGTCTATCTACATTGCATGCTGTCCTATCGCAATGCATGCTGTAATCGCTGTCATATCTATATTGCATGCTGTACTGTCCTACGTACATGCTGTAATCGCTGTCCTATCCATAACATTACTGTAATCGCTGTCCTATCTATAATATCGCTGTCCTATCTATGTGCATGCTGTATCTTGTCTATATCTATGCATGCTGTATCGCGTCCTATCTATAGCATGCTGTATCGCTGTCTATCCTCTGTACATGCTGTGTACTGTCTTTAATCTATTTGTCTATCTACCATTAACGTATCGCGTCTATCTCTGTACATGCTGTATCGCGTCACAATCACCTATTGCATTAACAACTAATCATGTCCTATCCTATATGCGTGCTGTAATCATGTCTATCTACATGCATGCTGTAATCGCTGTCCTAATCTACAGCCGTAAGCAGTAATCGCTGATAATAATCTATATGCATGCTAATCACTGTCTGCATGCTGTATCCTTGTCCCCTATCTGCGGCATGCTGTCATCCCCATCTGTCACATTTGTCCTAATCTGCATGCATGCTGTTAATCACTGTCCCTAATCTACATGCATGCTGTATCGCTGTCCCCTGTCTGCATGCATGCTCTGTCATCTGTCTGCATGCTGTGTCCGCTGTCCTAATCTGCAGCGCATGCTGTATCGCAATCTGCGGACACGCCATCACTTTATCCTATCTGCATGCATGCTGTCATCTTTTGCATGCTGTATCTGCATGCATGCTGTATCGCTGTCACTGTCCTAAATGCTGTACATGCTCATGTATCGCTGTCCTATCTGCATGCATGCATGCTGTCGCTGTCCTAATCTGCATGCATGCTATCCTTGTGTCTATCTGCATGCATGCTGACATGCTGGATCACTGTCCCTATCTGCAGGCATGCTGTAATCGTCCTATCTACATCATGCTCCCACTGGATCACTGTCCCCTATCTAATCTGCATGCATGCTGTATCGCTGTCACCTATCTACAGCATACTGTATCGCTGTCCAATCTACAGACATGCTGTATATCGCTGTATCACTGTCCGCGCAATCATGCTGTATCGCTGTCAATCAATCTGCGTTCTGTGTCGCTGTCTATCTGCATGCATGCTGTAATCGCTGTCACGATAAACGGACATGCTGTCTGCAATGCATCGCTTTGTCTGCTCTGCATGCATCATCTGTCTAATCTGCATGCATGCTGTTGTCCTTGTCCTAATCTGCATGCATGACATGCTGTGCCATGGTCTAATCTGCATGCATGCCTGATCTAATCTGACATGCTGTCAACGTCCTAATCTGCGTGCATGTTGTATCGCTGTTGCTAATCTGCTGCGTAGACATCGCTGTCCTATCTGTCGCTGTATCGCTGACATGCTGTCCTATCTGCACTGCATCGCTATCTTTTGATCACATCTATATGCATGCTGGAATCATGTCATGCAACAATCGCTTTGTCTATCTATATGCATGCTGCCATGATCTATCTACTATTATTAGCGTCGCTGTCTATCAATCTACATGCCGTAACGTCGCTGATATATCTCCATGCATGTATCGCTGTCTACAATCTACGGCGCATGCTGTATCGCTATTTGTCACTGTCCTATCCATTGCATGCTGCATATGCTGTCACTAATCAATATGCGTACTTTGTATCGCTGTCTATATCTATAGCATGCTGTCGCTGTCTATCTATATCATTAACGTAATCGCTGTCCCCTAATCTATATTGCATGCTGTAATCGCTGTCACATGCATGCTGTCGCTGTCACATAATCTACCAGCGCGTCGCTGTAATCGCTAATACTATAATCTATGTATGCTGTGTCAAGCTGTCACCTAAATCTGCCTGCGTAATCACTCCTAATCCTGCATGCCATGCGCCATCATATCTATCTGCATTGCTGTAATCGCACAATCTATCTTAACAATTGTCGCTGTCACACAATCTATATGCATGCTGTAATGCTGATATATCTACGTAAATGCTATCGCTGTTTTATAATCATAACGCATTGCTGTATCGCTGTCTATCTATATTGCATGCTGTAATCGCTGTCCTATCGCTGTCCCCTAATCTATTGCATGCTGTATCATGATATATCTATATGCATGCTGTAATCGCTGTCATATCTATAGCGCATGTAATCGCTGTCTATCTCGCTGCATGCTGTCGCTGTCTAAATCATTGCATGCTCATCTTTGTCTCATCTGTGCATGCTGCTGTCCTCAATCGCCGTGCTGTCGCTGTCTCATCTATTGCGTGCTGTGTCGCTGTCTGTCTACATGCATGCTGCTGTCGCTTGATGCATAATCGTCGCTGTCCTATCTATTGCGTAACTATTATTTCACGTCGCACGATATATCTACATGCATGCTGTAATCATGTCTACTATGCATGCTGTATGTCCTATCTATATGCATGCTGTGTCGCTGTCACTATCACTACTGGCATTGCTGTCGCTGTCATATCTACATGCATGCTGGCTGTCGCTGCAATCTGTCACAATCTGCAACCGCATGCTTTGTATCGCTGTACGTCGCTGTCTATATCTACATTGCATGCTGTATCGCGTCTATCTACGGCGCATGCTGTAATCGCTCTTGTCGCTGTCACCTATCTACATGCATGCTGTAATCGCTGTCCTCAATCTACATGCATGCTGTAATCTTTGTCTATTATATTGCATGCTGTATCGCTGTCTGTCACCATATTGCGCCGTCGCTGTCCTATCCTATATTACATGCTGTAATCATGTCCTACATGCATGCGTTGTCCCTCACATGCATGCTGTCATGCCATATCTACTGCTGTGCTGGCTGTCCCCATCCCCATCTGTGCATGCTGTATCGCTGTCCTCACCATAGCATGTATCACTGTCTAATCATCTGCATGCTGTAATCATGTCATAATCTATGCATGCTGTATCACTGTCCTAATCTGCATGCAAATGCACAACCATCGCTGTCACATCATGCTGTCATGTCCCCTAATCTCTTGCATGCTGTACTGTCTGAACATCATTGTGCATGCTGCTGTCACTTTGTCTATCCATTGCATGCTGTCACTGTCACCTATCCTGCTGCATGCTGTATCGCTGTCCCCTGTATGCTGTCACTGATACTCCTTTGTACATGCTGTATCTTGTCCCCTATCTACATGCTGCTGTGTACTTGTCCTATCTATATGCATGCTGTATCACTGTCTCAATCTATATGCATGCTGTCGCTGTCTATCCTACATGCATGCTGTATCCGCTTTGTCCTATCTATATGCATGCTGTAATCGCTGATATATCTACCTATGCATGCTGTCCTTGTCCTATCTGCATGCTGTATTAGAAAATCGCTGTCCCCTATCCTATTGCATGCTAATAAATCGCTGTCCTATATCTATATTGCATGCTGTAATCGCTGTCCCTATCTACAGCATGCTGTCGCTGTCCATCTATATTATGCTGTAATCGCTGTCCTATATCTATATGCATGCTGTATCTTCTTCACTGTCCTATCTACATTGCATGCTGTATCATGTCCCCTAATCATGCATGCTGTGTCGCTGTCTATCTATGCATGCTGTAATCGCTGTCCTATCTATATGCATGCTATATCAGCATGCTGTATCGCTCTTAATCCTTTATCTATATCTACATTGCATGCTGTATCATGTCGCTGTCCTATCTATTGCATGCTACCGTCGCTGTCTATCTACAGCCATGCTGTAATCTTTCGTAATCGCTGTCCTATCTACATGCATGCTGTAATCGCGCACTAATCTGCTGCATGCTGTAATCGCTGATGCACATAATCTATTGCAGCATTATCGCTGTCTGGCGCATGCTGTATCGCTGTCACTATCCTGCAGCGCAAATGCGTCACCTAAATCTATCTGTAACGTAATCGCTGTCCTATCACGCATGCGCTGTCCTCTATCGCACGTGCATGCTGTAATCGCTGTCCTCAATCTATATTGCATGCTCATCGCTGTCACCTCTAATCGTCTATCTATGCTGTCCTTGTCTCTATCTACGTATGCTGTAATCGCTGTCTACTATATCTACATTGCATGCTATCGCTGATACTGTCTATGCATGCTGCAATCGCTGTCCTATCTACATGCATGCACAGTATCGCTGTCCTATCTACATGCATGCTGTATCGCTGCCCTATACATGCATGCTGTAATCGCTATCCATTGCATGCTGTATCGCTGTCGCCTATCTACAGCTGCATGCTGCTGTCCCCTATCCTACATTAATACTGTAATCGCTGTCACCTATCTCATGCATGCTGTAATCGCTGTCTTTAATCTTATTACGTATATATCGCTGTCTATCTATGTGCATGCTGTCGCCTATGCGAATCTATCCCTGTACATGCTGTATCGCTTTGTCACAATCCTATAACGCGTACTGGCTGTTGTCCTCAATCTATATTGCATGCTAATGCTGTCTATATCTACGTATGCTGTATCGCTGTCTAATCCATATGTATGTAACCTGTCCCCCCTGTCTACCATCATTTGGTTGGGGTTAAGGGTTCTCTCTCTCTACTGGGGTTAGATTCTCTCTCTCTACTAGGAGTTAATTCTCTCTACTAGGGTGGGATTCTCTCTACTGGGTCCAAATTCTCTCACTAGGGCCAGGATTCTCTCTCTCTACTGGGGCCAAATTCTCTCTCTCTACTGGGGTGGGGTCTCTCTCTCTGCAGGAGTGAGTTCTCTCTCTAGGAATTGAGATCTCTCTACAGGAGTTAGAGATTCTCTCTCTCTACTGAGGTGGGTCTCTCTCTCTACTAGAATTGGGGTTCTCTCTCTACTGGGATGAGGTTCTCTCTCTGCTGGGTTGGGGTTCTCTCTCTACTAGGGTTGGGGTTCTCTCTCTACCAGATTTGAGGGTTCTCTCTCTGGGGACCAAGTTCTCTCTCTACTAGGTGGGGTTCTACTAGGGTGGGATTCTCTCTCTCTACTGGGGTGCAAGTCTGCCCCAGGTTAGGTTCTCTCTTTCTGGGACAAGGAGTTCTCTCTCTGCACTACTAGGGTGAGATTCTCACAGAGGTTAGGGACCTCTCTACTACTAGAACAAGGTCTCTCTCTCTCCACAGAATTGGGTTCTCTCTCTCTACTGGGGTTGGGTTCTCTCTCTGCTGAGGTTAAATTCTCACTCTCTCCTACTAAGTTAGAGGTGAGGTTAAATTACTCTGCTCTCTACTGGGTTGGGGTTCTCTCTACTCTACTAGGAGTTGGGAATTCCTCTCTCTGCTAGGGTCAGGAGTTCTCTCTCTACTTTGAGATTGGGGTCTCTCTCTGCACCCAAGGTGGGGTTCTCTCTATACAGGGTTGGGGTTCTCTCTCTACCAGGTTGGGTTCTCTCTCTCTACAGGGTTGGGGTTCCTCTCTCTACTGGGAGTTGGGTTCTCTGCACTGGGAGTTGGGGTTCTCTCTCTACTAGGGTTAGGGTTCTCTCTCCTACCCCCAGGGTTAGGGTTCTCTACTAGGGTTGGGGTTCTCTCTCTCTACTAGGGTTGAGGGTTCTCTCTACTAGGGTTGGGGTTCTCTCTCACTACTGGGGTTAAGGTTCTCTCTCTCCACTGGGGTTAAATTCTCTCTCTCACTAGTTGGGGTTCTCTCTCTACTAGGTTTGAGTTCTCTCTCTGCTAGGAGTTAGGACCTCTCTCTACTAGGGTTGGGTTCTCTCTACTGAGGTTGGGACCTCTCTCTCTGGGGTAAGATTCCTCTCACTGGGTTAAATTCTCTCTCTCCACTGAGGTCAAGTTCTCTACAACCTTACTGGTGGGGTCTCTCTCTGCTAGGTTTGGGAAGATTCTTCTCTCTACTAGGGTTAAGGAGTTCTCTCTACTGGGGTTGGGGTTATACTCTGCTGGGGTTGGGGTTTATGCTCTGCAGGTTTAGGGTTATCTCTACTTTGGGGTTGGGGTTCTCTCTAGAGTTGGGGTTCTCTCTCTCTACTGGGGATGGGGTTGCTCTCTCTACATGGGGTGGGATGCCTCTACTCTACTGAGGTTGGGTTCTCTCTCTCCTACTGGAGTTGGGTTCTCTCTACTCAGGGTCTCTCTCTGAGGTAGGAATTCTCTCTCTACACTGAGGTGAATTATCTCTTCTCTACTAAGGGTTGAAGTCTCTCTCTATTTGAGATGATTCTCTCTCTACATAGGAACCCAGGGTCTCTCTCTACTGAGACCTCTCTACTGGGTTGGGGTTCTCTCCTACTAGAGGTAGAATTCTCTCTCTACTAGGGTTAGGGTTCTCTCTCTACTAGGGTTAGGGTTCTCTCTCTACACTAGAGGTTAGGGTTCTCTCTCTCTACTAGGGTTAGGTTCTCTCTACTAGGGTTAGGGTTCTCTCTCTACAGGGTTAGGGTTCTCTCTACTGGGGTTGGGGTTCTCTCTCTGCACTGGGGTTAGAGTTCTCTCTCTCTACTAGGGATCAGGTTTCTCTCTACACTAGATTCTCTCTCTACTAGAGTTAGGCTCCCCGAGGATAAAATTTCTCTTTGCATACTACTAAGTTAGGCTCTCTAACTGGGTAGGAGTTCTCTTTACTGAGGTTATCTCTATAAGGTTGGGGTTCTCTCTACTAGAATTGGGGTTCTTTCTCTCTACTGGGTGAGATTCTCTCTCTCTACTTTGGGGTGGGGAATACTCTGTGGGATTGGGGATCTCTACTAGTAGGGTTCTCTCTCTTCTCACTCTGCTGGAGACCAGAGATTCTCTCTGCTAGGAGTTAGGGTTCTCTCACTGGGGACCAAGTCTCTCTCTATTAGGAGGTTAAGGGTTCACTCTATCACTAGGGTTGAGTTCCTCTCTCTACTGGGGTCCTCTCTGAGTTCAGATTCTCTCTCTACTTTGGAGTTAGGGAGTCTCTACTGGGAGTTGAAGTCTCTCTTCTGCCCCCAGGGTTAGAGTCTCTCTACTGGGAGTAGAAGTCTCTCTCTCTCTGTGATTGGGGCTTCTCTCTCTCTGTGGGGTTAAGTCTCTCTCTACTAGAGTGGAATTCTCTCTCTCTCTAATGGGGTAGAGTCTCTCTACTAGGAGATTACAGAATTCTCTCTCTACTGGGGTTGTATTCTCTCTCTACTGAGGTGGGAGGATTTCCCTCTCTACCAGGATGAGGTTCTCTCTCTACTATTAGAGATTGGGTTCCCTCTCACTACGAGGAGTTAAGAATTCTCTCTCTACTCCTGCCTCTCTAGAGCCGCCCCTGCTGCTCAGCCAAATGTTACCTGATGTTAAATGTCTGAGCCACACTATGAACCTGTGTGTAGGTGTGTGTGTAGGTGTGTGTGAGACCAGATTTTTCTCTGAATTATTAAACACTTACATACAGGTTCCTCTGCAGAGACACACACACACACACACACACACACACACACACACACACACACACACACACACTTCTGACCATCACCACATGTCTCTGTCTCCCTCTGTCTCCCTCCCTCCCTCTGTCTCCCTCTGTCTCCCTCTGTCTCCCTCCCCTCCCTCTATCTCCCTCCCTCCCTCCCTCTGTCTCCCTCTGTCTCCCTCCCTCCCTCCCTCCCTCTGTCTCCTCTGTCTCCCTCTGTCTCCCTCCTTCTCCTCCACTCCCTCCTGTCTCCCTCTGTCTCCCTCACTCTCCCTCTGCTCTCCCTCCCTCCCTCCGTCCTCTCTATGTAGGTGTAGAGAGGACAGGGTGGAGACATGGGAAGGGGAGTGGTGTAGGAGGACATGAGAGGACAGGAGATGAGGACATGAGAGAGTGGTGTAGAGGACAGGAGGAGAGTGGTGTGGAGAGGACAGGAGAGAGGACATGAGAGGAGTGGTGTGGAGAGGGACAGGAGAGGAGGACATGGGGAGGAGTGGTGTGGGAGGGACAGGAGGAGAGGTGGTGTAGAGAGGGACGGGAGAGGGAGGACGGAGGAGAGGAGTGGTGTGGGGACAGGAGAGGAGGACTTGGAAGGAGTGGTGTAGAGGACATGAGAGGAGTGGTGTAGAGAGGACAGGAGAGGGAGGACAGGAGAGGAGTGGTGTGGAAGGAGGATGACGGGGGGCTAGCGAGACCAAAGTGAACCAAACTAGCTAACAAGTTAACATTAACCTGGTCCTAACCAGCTAGCTAGCTAACTAAACTATCTAGCCAGCTAACCCTAACCAGCTAGCAAGTAACCTTAACCCTGAATCCTAACCAACTAGCTAGGTAACCTTGTTAACCCTCAACTCTAATCATATGGCTATTAGCTAGCTACTAACCCAAAACCCTAACCAGCTTCTTCAGCTAGCCACTAACCCTAAACCCTAACCTGCTAGCTACTAACCCCAAAACCCCCTAACCAGCTAACCAACTAGCTACTAACCCAAAACCCCGCCAACTAGCCACTAACCCTAACCAGCTAGCCAACTAGCTACTAACCCTAACCAGCTGGCTACTAACCCTAACCAGCTAGCTACTAACCTCTCGTCAGGTTAGCCAGCCTTCAGCTAACCCTCAACCCTCAACCAGCTAGCTGCTAACCCTAACCAAGCCCCAGCCTGACTTCAGCTACTAACCCCTAAACCTAACCAGCTAGCCAGTTGGCTACTAACCCCTAACTCAGCTAGCCAGTTGGCTACTAACCCCTAACCAGCCTATCCAGCTAGCCAGTTGGCTATTTCTAACCCCAACCAGCTAGCCAGTTAGCTACTAACCTAACCCGGCCCCAGCTACTAACCCTAACCAGCTAGCCAGCTAGCTACTAACTTTAAACCCTAACCAGCTAGCCAGTTAGCTACCCCAACCCTAACCAGCTAGCTTCTTACGCATGTAGCTAGCTACTAACTTTAAACCCTAACCAGCTAGCCAGTTGAGCTACTAACCCTAACCAGCTAGCCAGCTGACTTCTAACCCTAACCAGCTAGCTGCTAACCCTAAACCCTTATAAGCGCTAGCAATCGGGTTCGGGAGGAGTCTGACTGCATGTTGCGAGGCAACCAGAAGCTGTGATGATGCTCTCACAGAGGAAGAGGCTTGAACTCAATCACCATCAACACCCAGATACATGACATTAGATGGGAGGAGAGGAACAGAGAGAGAGAGACAGAGAGAGAGAGAGAGAGAGAGAGAGAGAGAGAGAGACAGAGAGAGAGAGAGAGAGACAGAGAGAGAGAGAGAGAGAGAGAGACGGGCAGAGAGAGAGGCAGAGAGAGAGAGAGGGCAGAGAGAGAGAGAGAGACGAGACAGAGAGAGAGACAGAGAGAAAGAGAGCAGAGAGAGAGAGAGAGAGAGAGACAGGCAGGAAGAGAGGAAGAGAGACAAGAGAGAGAGAGAGGAGAGAGAGGACAGAGAGACAGACGGAAGTGAAGAGACAGAGAAAGGAGAGAGAGGAGAGGAGAGAGGAGAGAGACAGAGGAGAGAAGAGATGAGCGAAGGGACAGAGAGAGAAGGAGAGAGACAGATGAGAGGAGGGGCAGGACAGAGAGAGGACAGAGAGAGGACAGGCGCAGAGAGAGAGGAGAGAGAGAGAGAGAGAGAGAGGACAGACAGGAGCTGAAGAGAGAAGGAAGAGTTGAAGAGAGCAGACGAGAGAGAGAGAGACAGAGAGAGGGAAAATCAGAGGAAAGAGGCAGGCTCAGAGTTGGTGAGAATCACAATTGTCACCTTAAGTCCCCTGCTGATACCACGTCACATACACACACACACACACACACACACACACACATCATAGACACACACACACACACACACACACACACACACACACATCATAGACGCACGCACATCATAGACACACGCACGCACACACACGCACACACACACGCACACACGCACACACACACACACACACACACCTGAACACACACAGAAGAAGCAGCCTGGTCTCATAGACTAGATGTAACATAATATCAAATCCAGTACTTTCATGTATTAGATGATATGTTACTCTCAGTAACCTAATTGCTACGGTGAAGGATTCAAACTTTCCGGTGCTCGAGAATAGTGGGAAGGTGGCGCAAACAACAGTTGAGTGTTACTCGGTAACTGAATTTATGCGATTACATAAGACAGAGGTTACTTCAGTTACAATCGTGACGAAGATGGGAAGGTACCAGAATGTTTTCGTGCAACTGAATTGCTTTGCGGTTACATGAACGAAGGTTACTTCCGTTGACACAACAAATTGAGATGAGGCGTACAGCAATCCCAACAGTTGAGTATTTACTCTCGGCAACCCTAGTTGCTGCGATTACATGAACAGAAGGTACTTCCAGCTGAACAGCCGATGAAATGGAAGGTGCAGCAAACAACGGTGGGAATGTTGCTCTCCAGATTGCTTCTGATCCAGGTGGCTGGCCGGGATGAATGAAGGCCAACGATGTGTTATACCGACGGCCCCAATTTACTCTGGTAGACGAAGTACTTCGGCCAGTTTGGCCGGGTGGAGGAGGAGTAATCATCCCAGCGTCTGAATGTACTTTCGCCGGTAACTAATTTTCTGATTACATAAGACGAAGATTACTCGGTAGTTTTGGCTCGGGTGAATGAAGGTACGGCAAACAACAGTTGAGTGTTTAAAACTACTTAGCATGTTAATAGCGTTGGGTTAACCAGCCGGAGTAGCTTTAGTGGTAGAACTGGAACCAACTCAACGAATTGGCACCTGATGGTTGGAAGCGTTAACCAGCAGGTAACCTAGTGGTAGAAGCGTTGAACTATGGCTCAGCGGAGAGCAACTAGTGGTGGAAGCGTGAGATTATTGGCGCAGGTAACAGTGAGCAGAGCGTTGAACTGGCTGGCCCGGAAGGATTTACGAGTTCGTCGGGCTGAATGGGAATTTAACTGGCACTGACTTTGCCTAATTAAATAAAGTTAAAAACGAAGCCGTAACCTTGCTAACATTAAGCGATGGTTATCCGCAGATGAACGCGCGCACGCACATATTTATACGCACGCACTGCGCACGCACACGCCAGTCACGAACGTGGTAGTCCTGCACGCGCCATGTCTCTCACGCACGCGTCTCACGCACCAACAGATGCGAGGAACGTATTAGTCCTGCTGTGGAACGCGCCATGTCTCTCTCGCGCGCGCACACGCACGCGCGCGCGCGCTGCACCTGCACGCACCACTACACACTACCGCACACCTGCACACCATCTTCACACACACCCCTGCTCTCTCTCACCGCACACACAGGCTATGTCGCATGACGTTTGTATGTATATCTGGTCTCAAATCGATAGGCTGTATATTTTGATTAGGTCTGTTAGTCTATAACGTATTGGAGTCTATGGCTGGCATTAGATCTATATTAGGTCTATGGCTGGCGTGGAGTCTATGGCTGTATTGGAGTCTATATGGCTGTGTCTAGTCTATAACGATATTGGAGTCTATGAAACATTGTTAGTCTATAACGGCATTAGTCTATAACGGCATTGGAATATAACGTATTGGGTCTATGTTTGGCATTAGATCTATAACGGTAGATCTATATTTGTATTGGAGTCTATAACGTATTAGGTCTATAGCAACATTGGAGTCTATAACAGTATTGGGTCTTATATTTTGTATTAGGTCTATAACGTATTAGATATAACAGCATTGGAATCTATATTATTAGTCTATATATTAGGTCTATGGCTGGTGTTAGTTATGTGTGCTATGGCTGTGTGGAGTAATGGGTCTGTAACGGCATTGGAGTCTATATTTGGCATTAGATCACAAGCATTAGATCTGGCTGGCTGTTAGTCATATTGGAGTCTATAACGGCATTGGAGTCTATGGCTGACAGTGGAGTCTATAACAGTATTAGGTCTATAACGATAACGGCATTGGTATTGTTAGTCTATATTAGGTCTATGGACGTGGAGTCTATGAAGCAGTGATACAGATCTATTTGTGTTGGGTCTATATTTTGTATTGGGTCATAACAGTATTGGAGTCTATATTAGGTCACCATGGCAGCATTGGAATCTATAACGGCATTGGAACCTATGGCTGTATTAGGTCTATGTAGCATTAGATATAACGGCATTAGATATATTAGGTCACAACAGCATTAGATCTATAACAGCACATTAGGTATCTATGATGGAGTCTATAACGATATTGGAATAACAGTATTAGTTAACAGTATTGGAGTCTATGGCATTAGATATGGCTATTATTGTCTATAACAGTATTAGTCTATATTGTAGGTCTATATTTGGCATTAGTCTATAACGGCTTTTTGTGATCTATAACGTATTAGATCTATATTGGGTCTATAACGTATTAGATCTATAACGGCATTAGATCTGCGGCATTAGGTCTATATTGGAGTCTGTAACGGCATTAAGATATAACGGCATTAGATCTATGTAGTCTATAACGGCATTGGAACTATGGCACGGTATTGGAGTCTATAACGATATTGGAGTCTATGGCAGTATTGGAGTCACATATATTAGGTCTATACTATGGCACGGCGATTAGATCTATAACGGCATTAGTCTGTGGCGTGGAGTCTATAACGGCGTGAATTATATTGGGTCTATGGCTGATGTTAGGTCTCTGTTTTTTGGCATTGTAACATTGTTAGATATATTAGGTCTATAACGGTATTGGAGTCTATAACAGTATGTTAGATATAACGGCATTAGATCTATAACAGCATTAGTCATCGGCATTGGAGTCTATATTGCGTAGATCTATATTGGGTCTATAACAGTGTTAGTCTATGAAAGCAACGTGGAGTCTATATGGCTGTTATTGGAGTGCATATTGGGTCTGTTAGTCTATAAGCTGGTGTTAGATCTATATTGATCTATGGCTTTTGGCATTGGAATCTGCCAACTGACATTAGATCTATAACGGCATTAAAGATATAACGGCATTAGATCTATAACGATGTTAGATCTATAACGGCGTGGAATCTATAACAGTATTGGAGTGGCTGTATTCAGGTCTATAACGGCACGTGGAGTCTATATTGGGTCTATAACAATCATTGGAGTCTATATTTAATTTTCTTTGTAGATATATTGGGTCTATAACAGTATTGGAATATAACGGCATTGAATACTGCTAACATTTGGGTCTGTAACGTATTGGGTCTATAACAAGTATTAGGTCTATGGCAGTATTGGAGTCTATGTGGGTCTGTAACGTGTTGGGTCTATATTTTATTATTGGAGTCTATATTTTGATGTTGGAGTCTATAACGGCATTAGATCTATAACGGCATTGGAAGTATATGGCTGATATTGGAGTCTATGTGTATTAAGTCTATAACGGCTTGATTAGACTCATTATTGGGTCTCAACGACCAGATCTCTTGTTATTGGATCCTGTTGGTCTATAACGATGTTGGGTCTAACACGGAATTGGAATTCAACTGATGTTAGATGTATATTGGGTCTATAACGGTATTGGAGTCTGCCTGCGGCGCGTTAGTCTATGGCAGGTCTGCATAACGGCGTGGAATCAACATTGTTATGCCTTTTGGCATTAGATATGGCAGTATTGAATCTATAACGGCATTGGAGTCTATAACGTATTGGAGTCTATAACGGCATTAGATCTATATTAGGTCTATGGCTGTGTGGAATGCTATGGCTATTATTAGTCTGCTCTAACGGCGTTAGATCTGTTTGGCATTGAATATAACTGTGTGGAGTCTATAACATTGGAGTCTGCTCATTGTGTGGGTCTATGGCTGTGTGGAGTCTATGTGGGTCTATAACATTGTTAGATCTGCTATTGTATTAGATCTATGGCTGGTATTAAGTCTATGGCTATATAACAGCGATGGGTGTCTATAACGGCGTTAGATCTATAACGGCATTCGTCTATATTAGGTCTATAACATTGGAGTCTATAACAGCATTAGGTCTATAACGGCATTAGATGCAACATTATTAGATCTGCTTTGGCATTAGATGCTAACGAAGTATTGGAGTCACATAACATTGGAGTCTATAACGGCATTAGATCTATGGCAATGGAGTCTCTGTATATTGGAATGCAACGATATTGGGTGTCACCATAACAGTATTGGAGTCTATAACGGCGTTAGTTATATTTTACGTGGAGTCGCCAACGATGACCGGGTCACCACTGGCATTCGGTAGGTTGCCTAACGGCGACAGTCTGCTAACAGCGTTAGTCTATAACGGCGATTAGGTTATAACATTCCATTAGATATTGGAGTCTGCCAACGGCGTTAGTCTCACTATTCGGCCTATTGGAGTCTATAGCGTGTCTATAACGATTGAATTCTACTATTGGCGTTAGATTCTGCTCAGTAGGTCTATAATATTTCGTGGGTCTATAACATTGATAGATCTATATAACAACGATAGTCTCTTGCTGATTAGATCTATAACGGCATTGAATCTGCTGTAGCTGTTAGATGCTGTACGTTGGAATTCTATGTTGTTCATTAGATATAACGTTGGAGTCTACCTTTGGCGTGGAGTCTAACATTTGTTAGATCTATATTGGGTCTGGCTTTATTCATTAGTCTATATTAGGTCTATATTTGTATTGGAGTCTATATTGTATTGGAGTCTATATTGGCTGTTAAGGTCTGCTGGCACAGTCTGCGGAATACCATAACAGCGTTAGATCTATGGCAACACATTGGAGTCTATAACATTAGATCTTATAACAGCATTAGATCTATATTTGGCATTAGATTTATGGCTGGCATTAGTCTATGTTCCAGGTCTATAATGTGTTAGTCTATGTACAGCGTGGAATTCTGTAACGGCATTAGATCTATAACGGCGTGGAGTCTACTTAGTCTATGTAGGTCTATGGCTTTGGCTGTTGGGTCTATGGCACGTGTTAATGGCAACGTGGAGTCTATAATTTTGGCGTGGAATCTATGAACTGGCGTGGAGTTTATGGCGGCGTGGAGTCATATTGTGTGTCTATAACATTAGATTATAACGGCATTAGATCTAAGCAACGTGCGTCTATAATTAGATCTATGGCTGATGTTAGGTCTATAACAGTATTAGGTCTATATTTTGGCATTGGATCTACTTATATTGGGTCTATGAACATTGATGGAGTCTGGCTGTATTGGAGTCTATATTTGTATTAGTCTATAACGGCATTAGATCTTTATATTAGGTCTATAACAGTATTGGAATACTCTTTATTAGGTCTATGTCTGTATTGGAATACTATGGCACTGGCATTAGTCTATAACGGCATTAGTCTATAACGATGTTAGTCACATATTGGGTCTATAACGGCGTGGAGTCTATGGCTGTATTAGGTCTATATTAGGTCTATAACGGCATTAGATCTATAACAGCATTAGATCTATACATGTGGGTCTATGTGATATTGGAGTCTATGTGGGTCTATAACGTATTAGTCTATGGCTGTGGTAGACCTGCTGGCATTAGATCTATATTAGGTCTATAACAGTATTGGAGTCGCTGGCTGTGTGGAGCTATAACGGCATTAGTTATATTAGGTCTATGGCAGTATTAGATGCTATAACGTATTAGGTATATGGCAACGTGGAGTCTATGGCAGCATTAGATATGGCTGTGGTGGAGTCTATAACATTGGGTCTATAACAGCATTGAATCTATATTAGGTCACATAACAGTATTGGAGTCTATAACAATCGTGGAGTCTATAACAGTATTAGATCTATATTTTATGTTGGAGTCTACTGGCTACAGTATTAGACATAACGGCGTGGAACGGCATTAGATCTATAACAGCATTAAGGTATATGGCTGGCGTGGAGTCTATAACGTATTAGATCTATAACAGCATTAGATCCTGTACAGCGTGGAGTCTATAACGGTATTAGATCTATCTGTATTAGATGCTATAACGGCATTAGATCTGCACGTATAGTCTAGCCTATTAGATGTTAGATCTATAACGTATTAGATACATGGCTGTATTAGTCTATATTTGAACGCATTAGTCTATAACGGCATTAGATCTATGGCAGTATTAGATCTATGGCTGTATTAGATCTGGCATTATAACGGCGTGCGTCTATAACGGCATTGGAGTCTATATTGGAGTCTATATTTGGCATTGATCTCTTGGCATTAGTCTATAACAGCATTAGATCTATAACAGCATTAGATTATATTAGGTCTATAACGGCATTAGATAACAACATTAGATATATTAGGTCTATAATTAGATCTATATTTTGACATTGAGTCTATATTGGGTCTATGGCTGTGTTAGTCATGGCAGTATTAGGTCTATAACGTGGAGTCTATAACGGTATTGGAGTCTATCGCAGCGTGGAATACATATTAGGTCTATGGCTGCGTGGAATCTATAACGTATTGGAGTCTATAACGTATTAGTCTATGGCTGGCACGTTAGATCTATGTGTTAGTATAACGGCATTAGTCTATATTGGGTCTATAACGATATTGGAGTCTATAACAGTATTAGATTTCTCGCAACGATTGGAATCTATAGTGGCTGTTGGAGTCTATAACGGCATTAGATTATAACAACGATTAGATCTATAACGGCATTAGATCTATGGCTGTATTAGTCCACTGGCTGGCATTAGGTCTATAACGACTGTTAGGTCATATTTTGGCATTAGTCTATGATGGTCTATAACAACATTAGATCTGTAACGGCATTGGGTCTATTAGGTCTATAACGACGTTGGGTATAACGGTATTGGAATTCTATAACGGCATTAGATCTTATGGCGGCATTAGTCTATGGCTGGCGATTAGTCTATATTGTGTGGAATACTATAACAGTATTATCTATAACGGCATTAGATCTATATTAGTCTATACATTGATGAATTATAACGATATTGAGTCTATAACGTACAGATATAACATTGTTAGGTCTGTAACGTATTAGGTCTATATTGGTGCCAGTCTATATTCGTCAATGAAGTATTGATCAACAGCGTGAATTCTGGCAACGATGATCTGTAGGTCGTGGCGTGAATATCGCGCATTGGAGTCTATAACGGCATTGGAGTCTATGGCATTAGATACATAACAGTATTGGGTCTATAACGTGCGTCTATGGCAACGTGGAATTATAACATTATTAGATCTATAACATCGTAGAGTCTATAACAATCATTAGATCTATATCTCTCTTTGGCATGCAAAACAAATTATATTGTTATAACGGCATTGAGTCTATAACGGCATTAGTCTATGTGGCGTGGAGTCTCAACAACATTGGGTATAACGAGATCTCATAACGGCATTGGAGTCTATAACGTGTTAGGTCTATAACATTATGTAACGGCATTGGAGTGTATAACATTGTTGGTCTATAACGGCATTGGAGTAACAGTGTTAGATCTATATGTGTGAGTTATAACAACATTGTAACGGCATTAGATCTATATTTTGGCGCATTGGAGTCTATATTAAGGACTATAACAGCATTGGAGTCTATAACATTAGATACTATGGCACAGTCTATAACATTAGTCTATATTAGGTCTATAACAGCATTAGATCTATGGCTGAAGTATTGGAGTCTAACGGCATTAGATCTATATTTTATTGGAACTATAACCTTGGAGTCTATTAACGGCGATTAGTCTATAACGGCATTGGGTATATATTAAGGTCTATATTTATTATTAGATCTATAACGAAGCATTAGATCTATAATCGTATTGGAGTCTATAACGGCATTAGATATTAGATCTATGGCTGTATTAGGTCTATAACAGCGTGGAATATAACAACGTGCGTCTATGTGGAATCTATGGCAGTATTAGATCTATAACGGCATTAGATTGTTAGATCTATGGCGGCATTAGATTCTATAACAACGTGGAGTCTATATTAGGTCTATAACGTATGATAGATCTATATTGTATTAGTCTATAACAGCATTAGATCTATATTTTATTGGAGTCTGCAGCATTAGATCACAACGGCATTAGATTTATAACGGCATTAGATCTATAACGTATTGGAGTCTATATTAGGTCTATGGCACAGGTCTATGGCTGTGTGGAAGTATGTAACGGCATTGGAGCTATATTAGGTCTATGTATTATTAGATAATATGGCATTAGATCTATAACGGCTAGATCTATAACGTAGTGAGTCTATAACGAACTGTGCGTCTATGGCACGGCATTGATTATATTAGGTCTGTAACGATATTGGGTCTATAACGGTATTAGGTATGCTGGCCTGGCGTGGAGTCTATATTGTATTGGAGTGGAGTCATAACGGCATTAGGTCTATAACATTGAATCTATAACAACATTAGATCTATATTTGACATTAGATCTGCTAACGTCATAAAGATCTCTTAACGTCCGATCTTAAACATTAAGTCTATCAACATTAGATCTATATTATTGGGTCTATAACGTATTGGGTCTATGGCTGTGTGGAGTCTATAACGTGTGGAGTCTATAACGGCATTAGGTCTATAACGGCGATGGAGTCTACTAGTCTATAAGCGGCATTAGATTTATATTGGGTCTATGGCTGATATTGGAGTCTATATTTTGGCGCATTGGAGTCTATGGCTGCGGCATTAGATCTGGCAACGTGGAATCTATAACGGCATTGGAGTCTATATTTTATTGGAGTCTATAACGGTATTGGGTCTATATGGGTCTATAACGGCATTGGAGTCTATAACGGCATTAGTCTATAACATTGTTGGGTCTATAACGGCATTAGATCTACTTTCTTTTGGCATTGGAGTCTATAACCGTATTAGATCTGTGGTAGTCTATGGCAACATTGGAGTCTATATTAGGTCTATGCAACGTTAGATCTATAACGGCATTAGATCTGTTAGGTCTATATTGGGTCTATAACGTATTAGGTCTGTAACGGCATTAAGGTCTATAACGGCATTGGAATCTATAACGTATTGGAGTCTATAACGTATTGGAGTCTATAACGTATTGGAGTCTATGGCAACATTAGATCTATGGCGATGTTGGAGTCTATAACGGTATTGCTCTATAACATTTATAACGGCATTAGATCTATAACGGCATTAGATCTATATTAGTTACAACAACATTAGTCTAATATTAGTCAACAACCAATGGGTGTCTATCAGTCTGGCAACATTAGATCTATAACAGCATTGGAGTCTATAGGTCTATAACGAGCATTAGATCTATAACGGCATTGAATCTATATTAGGTCTGTAACATTAGTCTATAACAGTATTGGAGTCTATAACGGCATTGGAGTATATTGGAGTCTATAACGTATTGGAGTCTATATTTCTGTATTAGATCTATAACAGCATTAGTGGCTTTATTAGTCTATAACGGCATTAAGTCTATAACGGCATTGGAGTCTATGGCTGGCATTAGATCTATAACAGTATTTGGAGTCTATAACGGCATTAGATCTATAACGATATTGGAATATATTTGGCATTAGATCTATATTAGGTCTATATTTGCATTAGATTATGGCTAACATTAGATCTATATTGGAGTCTATAACGGCATTAGGTCTATATTTTATTATTAGATCTATATTTGGCATTAGATCTATAACAACATTAGGTAGATTATAACAGTATTGGAGTCTATGGCAGTGTTAGGTCTATAACGGCATTAGTCCTGTAACGGTATTGGGTGGGTCTATGACGTGGTAGATCTATGATACGGCGTGGAGTCTATGAACATTGTTAGTCTATGGCATTGGAGTCATGTTGGGTCTATGGCAACGGCATTGGAGTCTATGTTTTATTATTGGAGTCTATATTTTGGCTGTGAATTATATTGGGTCTATAACGGCATTGGGTCTATGGCGAAGCGTGCGATCTATGGCGCAGTAAAGAAGGTCTGTAACGGCGCATTAGATCTATAACGGCATTAGTCTATGTAACATTAGATCTCAACAGCGCATTGGATCTATGACTGTATTGGGTCTTATAACGTATTGGAGTCTATGGCTGGCGATAGATTTATCTATGGCAACATTAGATGTGGCGATTGGAGTGTCTGCTAACAGGTCCATGTGGGTCTATAACGGCATTGGGACTTTATAACGCGGCTGGAGTCTATAACATTAGGTCTATAACAGCGATTCGTCTATAACAGCATTAGATCTATAACGATGTAGGTCTATATTTATTGTTAGGTCTATGGCTGGCATTGGGTCTATAACGGTATTGGAATATATTTTGGCGTCTATATTAGTCTGCTTTTGGCGTTAGTCTACTGGCTGGCGTGGAGTCTATGGCAGTGATAACACTATAACGGCGTGGAGTCTATATTGGGTCTATAACGTATTGGAGTCCCCATCTATTATTGGGTGCTATAACGGCGTTAGTCTACTCTTTGGCATTAGATGTTTTGGCATTAAGGTCCATATTTGATGTTGGGTCTGTAACGACATTGGAGTCTATGGCTGAGTCTATAACAGTATTAGGTCTATGGCGGCATTGAATCTGCTATTTGTGTTGGAGTCTATAACATTGTTAGTCTATGGCATTAGTCTAAACGGCATTCGGAGTCTATGTGGGTCTGTAACGATGTTAGATGTCTATAACGTATTGGGTCTATAACAGCATTAGATGTATTGTATTAGATCTATGAACGGCATTAGATCTATAACGGCATTAGATCACCTGTGGGTCTATGTATTGGGTCTATAACGGCATTAGATCTATGGCAGTGTTGAGTCTATAACGGTATTGGGTGCATATTGGGTCTATAACGTGTTAGTCTATGGCTGTGTTAGGTCTATGTTTTGGCATTGGAGTCTGTGGCGGCATTGGAGTCTATATTGGGTCTATGGCTTTTAGGTCTATGGCTGGCATTGGAGTCTGTAACAGTATTGGAGTCTATAACGAGCATTAGTCTATGGCTGGCATTAGATCTATGGCAACATTAGATCTGGAGTCTATGGCACAGTATTAGTCTATAACGTATGAGTCACAACGGCATTAGATCTATAACAGTATTGGAGTCTATAACGATATTGATCTATATTTAACATTAGATCTATGGCTATTATTGAATTCTATAACAATCGTGGAGTCTATAACGGCACATTAGATATAACGTATTGGTCTATAACGGCATTGGAAGTATATAACGATATTAGATACATATTAGGTCTATATTATTGGAGTCTATAACGGCATTGGAGTCTACTGGCATTGGAGTCTATGTATTGTTAGATCTATAAGGCATTAGATCTGCGTGGAGTCTATAACGGCACATTGGGTCTATGGCTCAGATCTATATTAGTCTGCTAACGGCATTAGTCGCAACGGCGTGGAGTCTATAACGGCATTGGAGTATATTGACAATTAGTCTATGTGGGTCTATATTGGGCTATAACACATTAGATCTATGTACGACGTGGAGTCTATAACAGTATTAGTCTATAACAGTATTAGATCTATAATGTGTTGAATCTATAACGGCGTGGAGTATATGGCAAGTATTAGGTCTATGGCTGGCGATTAGATCTATAACGATGTTAGTCTATATTTGTGATTAGATCTACATATCTGGCAATCATTGGATCCCGTAACGTATTGGAGTCTACTCTTGCATTATTAGGTCTATAACGGCATTAGTCTAGCAACGGCGTATCATAACGGCATTAGATCTATATTTAACATTAGATCTATAACATTAGATCTATATTGATATTAGATTTATATTTGGCATTAGATCTATTACTATAACGGCATTAAATTAGGTCTATATTAGATTCTATGGCAGTATTGGGTCTATATTGGGTCTGTAACATTGTTAGATCTATAACAGTGTTAGTCTATAACAACGTGCGTCTATAACATTATTGGAGTATAACAGTATTGAACAGGTCTATAGCCAGTATTGGAGTCTATATTTTATTGATGAATATATTGGGTCTATAACAGCATTAGATCTATAACATTATTGGAGTCTATAACGTATTAGATCTATAACAGCATTAGATCTATATTTTGTATTGGAGTCTATATTAGTCTATAACAGCATTAGTCATGTTTAACATTAGTCTATAACAGCATTAGATACATATTAGTCTATGGCTGGTATTGGGTCTTATATTGGGTCTGTAGATCTAACAGCATTGGAATACTATAACGGCATTAGATCTACTCAACAGTATTAGTCTATAACGGCATTAGATCTATAATGTTAGGTCTATATTTAATATTGGAGTCTATATTAGTCTATAACGGCGTGGAGTCTATGGGTCTATGGCTGATTGTTGGGTCTGGCTGTATTGGGATTATGGCATTGTGGAGTCTATAACGTATTGGAGTCTATATTGGGTCTATAACGGTGTTGGAGTCTATAGGTCTATGGCACGGCATTAGATCTGAACGGCAGATATAACGGTATTGGGTGGCAGTATTGAATTGTAACGGCATTAGTCTATAACGGCATTAGATTCTATATTGGAGTCTATAACGTATTGGGTCTATGTGGAGTCTATAACATTGTTAGTCTATATTGGGTCTATGGCACGGCATTAGATCTATAACAGCATTAGATCTATAACGGCATTAGATATAACGGCATTAGGTCTATGGCATTTATTAGATTTATAAGCAGCATTGGAAGTCTATGGCTGTATTAGATATAACGGCATTGGAGCTCTATAACGGCATTGGAATCTATAGCGTATTGGAATACCTGTTTGTATTAGATCTATGGCACACAACATTAGATCTATAACGGCATTGGGTGTAACAGCATTAGATCTATATTAGGTCTATAACGGCATTGGAGTCCTATAACGATATTGAGTCTATAACGATATTAGATCTATAACAATATGTGGAGTCTATATTAGGTCTATAGCAACATTAGATTCCTATAACAGTATTAGATCTATAACGGCTGTTAGGTCTATAACAGTATTAGTCTATAACGGCATTGGAATATATAACGGCATTAGATCTATAATACAACATTAGATCTATTAGGTCTATAACAGTATTGGAGTCTGCTCTTTAGTATTAGATCTATAACATTAGGTCTATAACGGTGCATATTAGGTCTGCCAACAGATCTATAACAGTATTGGAGTCTATGGCTATTATTAGTCTATAACAATCATTAGATCTATAACAGCGATTAGATCTATAACGTATTAGGTCTATAATTTTTAGCATTAGATCCTATGGCTGTATTGGAATCTATAACGGCGGTAGGTCTGTTAGGTCTATAACGGCATTAGATCGAGCAACGGTATTGGGTCTATGTTGGGTCTATATTTTGGCACGTTAGATCTATGGCAGTATTAGGTCTACGGCATTAGATCTATAACAACGTGGAGTCTATAACAACATTAAGTCTATAACAACATTAGATCTATGGCAGTATTAGATTATAACGTATTAGATATAACAGCATTAAGATCTATATTAGATTCACTATAACAGCATTAGATCTATAAGCAACGTGGAATCTATAACAGTATTA